>NC_055994.1:136682404-136988654 GCF_018446385.1 Zingiber officinale
ATAAAAGTTCAAGTGAGTCAAAAAAATTAACCGGACACTTGGTCCAGCAGGTCAAGGTTGATCGGATACTAGGCACGATGAGTCCCAATAGGTCAAGATTGACCGGATGTTGGATTTGGGAGCCCTAGACTTGACTCGGGCGAGCTAGGGTTAGTCAATTTGATTAAGTGATCAAATTGGACCAAGCCCAATCGATCATCTGATCGATTGGACACAGTGCTGCGACAAACAGTAGCCCAATCAATCAGCCGATCGATTGGGAAACGATGCCGCGAGCACAGAACGGTCCCCAATCGATCAGCCGATCGATTGGGCACCGCCAATCGATCGGGCGATTGATTGGGGGATGGTTTTCTCGTGAGGATGCGAGAAAGCCTGAATTGATCCGTCGATCGATTTAGGTCATTTCAGCAGAGCACAGAGGTACTCTAAATCAATCATCCGATCGATTCAAGCCTCCCCAATCAATTGCTCAATCTATTGGGATATGACCGTTGCATAGGATATAGGTTTTGGATGACTGAGATCGCTGGGATCTGACGTGGCAATCGATTAGGAGAATGCCCAATCGATTGGGAGCCCTAAAAGTGTAGATATAAAGGTGACAACGAGTTCAAACGTAAAAATGCTTCTCCCGATTCTTCTCCACCAAGCTCACGACTTTTCTGTCAGTTCTTGGAAGCTCTTAGGGACAAGTGATGCTTCACTTCTAAGAAGAGGTTTTTCATTTGTATTCTTGCGTGTGTTGTATCTTGTTGTGTGAGTTTGTACAAGGCTTCTCTGCCTTCGGTAGTTACCGAGAAGGAGAGTGTGTCGTGTGTGGATCCTTAGATTAGTCATCTCTTATTGAGGTAGATACCAAGTAAATCCTTGTGTTAGCGTTGTGAGTCTTGTTTCGAGTTTATTCCGTTGCATATCATCATCATGAAGTAAGACAACGAGTGCGACGAGCTATTCACCTCCCCCCCTCTAGCTACAAATCGACCCTAACAAGTGGTATCAGAGCGAGGTCGCTCTTCACCGGAATCATCACCGGAAAGGACAACGAGCTAGAGGGAGAAGAAGTTGAAGCAAGTTCAACAAAGTCAAAGATTTCATCAAAGGCTCAATTTCAAATGGAATTCCAAGATGGAGTTGGATACGACACAAGGGTGCCTCCACCATTCACAATGGCAAGTTTCGATTCTTGAAAATCAAGAATTGAAAATTTCTTCATGATAGAGATAGAGCAATGGTTTGCTCTCATGGAAGTCTTTGAAGCTTCAAAGAATTTGAAAGGCAAAATTCTCAAGAAAAGAAAATGGAGCAAGGAGTAAATTTAAAGGTGCAAGGCGAATGACAAGGTAACCAAATTATTGGTTAGTCTATTGCCAAGCACAATCATTTGCAAAATTGGAGAATACAGGGATGTAAATGAACTATGGAGCAAATTTGCCAAGTTTCATGAAGAACCCTCCAATTCACCAAACCAAGAGAAATCTAAAGAGGGCGACTCATTGGAGCAAGACCAAGAGGAAGAGAACTTCGAAGTTGAGAGATGCTCAACTTCCGAAGAAGAAGTCAAAGAAGCTTCATCCTCAAAGGAGTGCAACCAGAAGAACAAAGAGGGAGCACACTCTTTGTTTCATATGCAAGAGGATGAAGATGAAGAGTGTTGGATTGAGACACGCTAGAGGGGGGTGAATAATGCTCGTGGCTTTCACGTGTTTCGGATTCGAAAAACTCGACGAGTAAAGCAGCGGAATTAAGAAAGTACACACACAAAAACCCAAGTGTTTTTACTTGGTTCGGAGCTTTGGGTGACTTCTACTCCAAGGCCCACACTCGTTGAGTGTTTACTTTGGGAAATTCACTATCAGATCGTAAAGTACAAATATGGATTACAAAACTGAAATAAGAAAGCTATACCGACAACAGAGTTAGAGAAAATAAAGTTCTGGATCGTCAGGGACTTGTTGTAGCTTAGTCGGAGCATCTCGTGGGTAGTGCACAGCTGAAGGATGGCTCGGTGATTGATCTACTGAGCTGCTAGTCAAATGCCCTATATAAAGGTTGTTGGAAGCACCTCAAAGCCCCTTGAGGGCGCCTCCAAGGAGCCGAGTCAGCCACGCGGATGAGTACTGAATCCTCCATAGCCTATCCGGTTGAAGGCGCCTCCATACACCTTGAGGGCGCCTTCAAGCTGTCTGAGGCACCTCCAGCTCTGTTCGAGGCGCTTCCAGTTTTGCTGCGTGCGCTGCATCTGCCTTGCACCCGAGGCGCCTCCAAGCTCCATGAGGGTGCCTCGAGTACTGTTCATCCGACGTCAATCTTGCTCCTTTGTCCCTGCAAAACATGTTAATATACAAACCAACCACATATCCTGCAAAACAAAGTTAACACATACAATAAACATAATATGAAAGTTTGACAGTCACAAACTGTTCGATTCTGACTTCGGATTTCCTACCGGAAACTCTAGGTCGAACCGACGCATACTGTTCCCTCTTCCGAGGAACGCATCCTCACCTACTCCACTCAAGAGAATTTATCTTTTGCCAGTTCAATCCTCCAGACCGGCTGGACTTTTGCTCAGCGTCCGATGCTTCCGGTCTTCATGTTGGACGTCCAGTCCACGACTCGTCCAGACTTCCACCTGGTTCGCGACACCAGGATTTCAACCTAGGGTTGCCACCCCCTAGGATTTTTGCCCGAAGCTCTGACTCGCCAAGACTTTTCGCCTAAGGTTACCACCCCCTAGGGTTTTCCACTTGTCTAACCGTAGCTAGGAATTTTGCCTAAGAAATCTTAGGACTTTCCTGCAAAGCTCATTCAACATATCAGATAATAAAACACCTTAACTTTGAACCCTTTGACATAATCAAAACATAGGTTCGATCGTCGGATGCTTCCTGCACCAACAAAGAGGTCTCCGCCTCTAGGATCGAGGGAGAGTGTCATTCATTGACACCGGAGAAAGAAGAAGTTTCTACTTCCAAGTCAAATAGAGAGGAAGATGATGCCACCTCCACAAGTCAAGAAAAATCAAATGGAGGATCATGTGTCACCCCTACAAGTAAAGGTATAACAATTTCAAATTTAAATAATAAAGATCACATTATATGCTTTGAGTGTAGGGAACAAGGCTACTACAAGAGTAAGTGTCCTATAGTGGCCAAGAAGAAAGGCCAAATGGCACCTAAGGGCAAGGAGAAGCCCAAGGAGACCGCCCCCATGACAAAGAAGAGAAAAGAGCACATAGTGTGCTTCTTGTGCAATCAAAGAGGACTTTATCAGAGTCAATGTTCTAAGGGGAAGAAACCGGTCAAAGTCAAAGTAGGAAGCTCAAGTCAAGGGGGAGCTTCTCAAAGGAAACTCAATGTATCATTTATTGAGTCTATCCCTTTAAGTCATGATAAAAAGCATGCTAGGTCTAGTTTATATCATTTCAATGCTATTTATCATGAAAATAGGAAGCATGATAGAATTAAGAAAAATTATGTAGCTTATCATGCTAAAACCACTCAACCTAAGGTAGAAAGGTAGATAACAAATTAGGCAATAACTCTAAGGACTTTAGATATAGGCCTAAAAACAAAAATGCTCAAGGGAAAAATGAAAAAAACCAAATATAAGGATTTAAGGTTGGAAAGCCAAGCCTTGAGGTCAAGGCTTGACAAATTAGAAAAGGCCTTGAAAGAATGAAAAATATTCTAAAAGGGCAAAATAAGCATTACCTAGGTCTAGGAACACAAAAACCATCAAATGACTGTAGAGGTTTGGGATACAAACCTAAGGCTAAGAAGGATGTGGCTTTATACCATATGGTTCCATATAGTTATGGAACCAACCCTAGGTCTAAGGGTCAAGTCAAAGATACAAGAGAAGTTATCCTTAGAAGTATTTTTTCCAAGATCAATGTGACCAAGACTTCTAAGAAGTCAAAGAAAATCACTAAGAAGGTCACAAGGGAAGCTATCCCTAGAGTTGACCTAAGTGAGTCAAGTGTGACTAAGGCTTCTAAGAAGCCTAGGAAGATTACTAGGAAGGTATCTAGGAAAGTCATCCCTAGTGAATACCTAGAGAATCCAAGGAGCACCAATAGATTTTGGGTTCCTAGGAGTATATTCTCTACATCCTAGATGGGTTTAGAGAGTGTCAACTCTAAATGGATAGGGTGGTTAACCCAACCTTTATAAAGTTAACACTTGGAGGTATTTTCAAGGTTTTTGTTAACCTTTGAAAATGAAAAGGATTAATTGATTACTTTTTGAAGGAGTAAATGTGCCAAAATTTGAGGAATTATACTTGATTTAAATTGGCACAATTAATCAAGAGTAAAAGAAATGTCAAATTGGGTTTTGGCATTTTCTTGAGAAAATGTGGACAATCTAGGATTAGATTTTAATTTAGCAAGGATTAAGGATACTTAGATAGATTATCTAGGTATATTTTATTTATTCTAATTACTATGAATATTTGCCCATCATACGCCATGACATTATATTTTGCATTCATTCTTATTATGAAAAATAAACAAAAATATCATGTCATGTCATACACACATGATACATCATGTAGCAATAGTATATTTTTTAAAAAAAAAATATTCCTTTTTTATGTATGCCATAAGTCATCATACATCATCTTAATTTTCTTTTAATTAAGGATAATGACATTTACTAACAAGTGACATCCTAGGTGGATGTTCATAATTCCTAAAATGCCTAGATAGATATGCATGATCCTTAGTTTAAGGCAAAACCAAAATCTACATCTCACAAATATTATAAGATGACTTGTATGTGTTTTAGTGCACATTAGATATATGTGAGATGTTAGGATGATGAACAAGACTCAAGATGTTGGTTTAGTGTATCTATTTGAGTTTTGATTTCATCAAAACACATAGGTATGTGTACTCTAATCATTAGGAAAACTAATGTACAAGTCATGTGCATTAAGCCCAAAGAACATGGTTGAAAATTAGTTTTGAAAATTATTTTAAATATACTTTGAAAAACCTTAGTAAAGACTAGCTTTTGATAGCAGTCATCATTAAAAAGTTAGACACAAATTTAGAAGAAACATTGAAGTTTTTACAAGTTTTCAATTTTGTGTCAATCTTTGAAAATAAGGTATAGTTTCTTAGAAAACTATTTTTCTATGATAGTACATACCCTAAATAATGTCTACAAGAATTTTAATAATTTTTAGAATTTTGTATAATTTATAGGGTATTTATGAATTTCACTGAAATTGGAATTCAGGAAATCAGAGCTCTAATCAATCGGGCGATCGATTGGAGTGCCTCAATCGATCGGGCGATCGATTGAGAAAGAGTTTTTCATGAGCAAAGACTCACATAATCAATTAGTCGATTGATTCAACTTTGCTGGATCGATCAGTCAATCGATTCAAGCAGTTTTTCCGCAAACAGAAGCTCACAGAATCGATCAGTAGATTAATTGAAATGGTGCCAATCGATTGAGTCCCAACCTCAATCGATTGAGTCCCAACCTCAATCGATTGAGAAGGCTGATTTTGGCTGGGAAAGCCTGATTTCAGCACTTTAAATCATTTTTAGTCTCGTTAATCATTCTTAACCCCTTAAAATATATTTATATATATTTAGGGGTGATCTTCTTGTTGGAACAAGAAATGATTGGTTATAGGAAGACTAAATTGAAGTTTAGGATGAGGTTTAGTTTTAATATTGATTTTTGAACCTCAAAACTTCAAATTTTGGGGTTCCTAATGGTTTAGGTATTCCAAGTTATTGTTGGTGCAATGATAGAAGTTTGGAGCATGTCTTTAGGGGGAGCTACTCTTTAAGGACATGCAAATTATTTTTCAAAACCATGGAAGGTTGTTTACCTTCTTTAGAGAAAATGCTCTAAGATGAGCATTGTGAAATACTTTAATGCTCAAGGGTGAGCATGAGATACAATGAAGGGTATGAGACCTTCATTGTAGTGTTGTGACCAACATGTGAGGTTGTGAACAACGTATGAGTAGCTCTTCAGGGCGAGAGTTTTTTATGTGTGCCAAAGGGGGATAATGTAAAGTTTAAGTTAGGCCTTCGTTACCTAAAGAGGGAGTCTGCCCTCTAGGAAAGCGAGAGAATGAAGGAAACCCTTATTCATACTTTGACATGAAGAAGAAGCTGAGGCTATGAGATTAGCCTAACTTAAAGGTATTGTCAAAAATCAAAAAAGAGGAGATTGTTGGTACAATATTCATGGGCCAAGGTTGACCAAGTTGACTAAGCTTGAGTTGACTCAATCTTGAGTCTTAATGTGTGAGTTTCAATGTTTAACAATATATGGAGATTGCAGGTGCAATCGTCCAATTGGGGATATTGTTGATACAATTCTCCTTTGGTTAAGGGATGACCAGTTTGATGTGAAGAAGAGTCAAGTGGGTCAAAGTTGACCCGATACTTGACTGAGAAAGTCCTAACTGGAGGTTAGGCAAGTGGAAGTCCTGATGAGTAAAACTAGGTGAAAGAACTAGTGAGTAAATCTAGGCAGTTGGGAAATCCTGGTGAGTGAAGCCAGGTGAAAGACTTAGTGAGTGAAGCTAGGCAGATGAAAGTCCCGGTGAGTGAATCTGGGCAGTGGGAAAATCCTAGTGAGTGAAGCTAGGTGAAAGTCCTGGTGAGTGAAGTCAGGCAGACGAAAAGTCTTAGTGAGTGAAGCTAGGCAGATGAAAAGTTTTGGTGAACGAAGCTAGGCAGATGAAAAATCCTAGTGAGTGAAGTTAGGTGAAAGTCCTGGTGAGTGAAGCCAGGCACGTGGAAATCTAGGTGGATCAAGGTTGACCGGACACTTGGTGTTGGGAAGTCCAATTAGGTCAAAAGAGTGACCGGATACTTGGCACAAGAAAATCTAGATGGATCAAGGGTGACCGGACATCCGGTGGAAGGAAGTTCAAGTGGGTCATGGAGGACCGAACACTTGGCACGAGACGGTAAGTCCAAGTGGGTCAAGGTTGATCGGACACTTGGCACAAGGAGAAAAGTCCAAGTGGGTCAAAGAATTGACCGGACACTTGGTGAAGAAGTTCCAGTAGGTCAAGGTTGATCGAATACTAGGCACGAGAAGTCCCAACAGGTCAAGGTTGACTGGATGTTGGGTTTGGGAGCCCTAGACTTGACTCGGTCAAGCTAGGGTTGGTCATTTGATCAAGTGATCAAATTGAACCAAACCCAATTGATCAGTTGATCGATTGGGCACAGTGCTGTTACAAACAGCAACCCAATCGATCAGTCAATCGATTGGGAAGCGATGCCGCGAGTACAGAATCACCCCCAATTGATCAGCTGATCGATTAGGCACTGCCAATCGATCGGATCAATTGGGGGTTGGTTTTCTCGCGAGGATGGGAGGAAGCCTGAATCGATCTGTCGATCAATTCAGGTCGTTTCCAGCAGAGCACAGAGGCGCTCTGAATCGATCATCTGATCGATTCAAGTCTTCCCAATCGATTAGTCAATCGATTAGGATGTGACCATTGCGCAGGATACAGGTTTTGGATGGCTGAGATCGCTGGGATCTGACATGGCAATCGATTGGGAGAATACCCAATCGATTGGGAGCCCTAGAAGTGCATATATAAAGGCGATGACGAGTTCAAATGCAAAAATGCTTCTCGCGATTCTTCTCCACCAATCTCACAACTTTTCCGCCAGTTCTTGGAAGATCTTGGGGACAAGTGTTGTTGCACTTCCAAGGTTCAAGAAGTGTTCTTCAACAACAAGGTCAAGCAAGAAGAGGTTTTTCATTTATATTTTTGTATTTTCTTCTTGCACATGTTGTATCTTATTGTGTGAGTTTGTACAAGGCTTCTCCACCTTCGGTAGTTACCGAGAAGGAGTATTTTTTATAGTGGAGAGTGTGTCATGTGTGGATTCTTGGATTAGTCACCTCTTCTTGAGGTGAATACCAAGTAAATCGTTGTGTTAGTGTTGTGTGTCTTGTTTCGAGTTTATTCCACTGTATATCATCATCACGAAGCAAGAAAATGAGCATGACGAGCTATTCACCCCCTCTCTAGCTACAAATCGACCCTAACATCCAAGGTAGGTGATAACACCTGTCGGAGTATCATATCAACTAGTTGTAGATATCTTCATATTGTTCTTCTAAGTCATTTAAATCTTCTTGTAATATATCTGTAGGGAAACCATATTTATCAATTTACCTTGGTGGCTGTAAAAAGGAATTTATTAATGTATAGTCTGAGGAAGATGGGACTTCTTCCAGGTCATTAATAGATATTATTGAGTATATTGACGATGTGTCTGAAATGTCCGGATGGATTTATACTAAATCCATGTTTGTACTATTTATTAGTTGGGATTCTCTTGTGTAAAGGTTTTTCTTTGTAGGACAAGCCCAAGAAAGATGTCCTAGCTCATGGCAGGCGAAATATGTAATGGTGTTTGCATACGTTTTCTTGGATTTATATTTCCTTACATGTTTATCTTTGTTTAAGTATGACTTCTTTTCCTTACTTTTTCGGATAAAATATGTTTTCTTTGGTTCCCCCTATTCGTGGTTGTATAATAGGTCTATGAGGTTGTCTTCCTTTTCTTCTGTATTATTTATGTGGGTTGGTTCTATATTGCTGTGGAGTATAAATTTGACTACAAAAATCATATTGTTGGTTTTTAAGATGTTTATGTATTTGTATGTATGTACATTTTTCTTTCAGTAGTGCTTTAATGTGTTGGATTCTTATTCCTATGTTATCATATTGTGGGGGTACTTTCATGTCTACCCATGCTTTATGGATTTCTTTTCCTAAATCGCCTGGTATTTTACTAAACAATCTTTCTCCTAATTTAGGATTGCAATAATTTCCAGAGATTGCTGTTAGGGTTAAAAAGTCATTACAAAATGGTTTTATTCAATTCCATCTTAGAAGCTACAATTGCTCTAAGTCTTGCATTGCCTCTCGTCGTCTTAGGTCTAAGCTTGTGCTAGCATCTTTGGTTGTTAGTAGGTGGTATATAGTATAACAAAAATTTAGGATATTATTTCCTTGGGCTGCTATTCTAGCAATGTCTTCTGGGAACTTTTGTTTATATGCTTCTCATGCTGCTCTAGCTATATCTCCTAAGTAATTTTCTCCTATTTACATCATAATTTCTCCCAATTCAATGTCAAATTCATGTTTGGCTTGATGACCCCTTTGGACTGAAACAATCCATTGTTCTAGATACGTGTCATACATTTGGGGATCATCATATTCTGCTATGTTTAATAGTACAGAGTTTTTTTTCCAAAATAAGTAATTTCTGGTGGCTATCTTTTTCCTATTGTTCTAAGTAATGGATTGTTATTGGTGAATGGAGCAATTCCAATTCTCGGGGGATGCCCTTGGCCATTGTCTCTTGTTCCTATGGAACTTTCAGGATAATGTGTGGCTATTGGAGGTATGTTTAAGGGTATTGGTCCAGATGGTCTAGATGTTCTTGTTGATTCTGCTGGATTCATAAGATTTATTTGTGGGAGTTGTTTTCTAGCAATTATATTCTGATCATCATCAAAATATAGTTCCCAATCCCATTCTAGTCTATGCATTTTTTTTCATTTTGTTCGAATTCCAATAGTTCTTCTGTATTTATATAGGATGTTATTTCTGCTGGGCTATACATATATTAGTCTAAGTCATCATAAAAACCCTGAAATTCTTAGCTCTGGTTTTCTTCAGGTAGGCTTCCAATGTTCATTAAATTAAAGTTTTCTTCCTCTTCTTCTTTTTCATTTTGAGAAGTGGAGGGTTGATAGTTGTTAAATCTGACTATTATTTTTACATGCCTATTTTTGTACATAATTAATTCTTTTGGTCTTAGTGTTCTTTGCTATGTATTGAGGTCTAGATTTAGACTCTAATATAGCCCTGCTAGGCTTTTAGAAGAGAAATCTTTTGGTTCCAAGAAGGATATACCTTTTGATGTTAAGGCTTTTATGATAGAGTTTATTTGGACTTTGTAACTATTATTAATTTATGTCATTGTCTTCCCCAAAAAGACTATATCAATTTGGATGTTGTTCCTTAGAAAATTTCCATATCCTTTGGCTTAGACATTTATTTTGATATGTTTAATAAAATCTTTAATAGTCATATTAAAATTTAGACAAAAATATGTAATTTCAAGGTTGTTATTCATATCTACTTCAATAAGTCCGATAATTACCTGTTCTATTTTTGAAAAACGAGAATCGTAGATGACTAGGAATACTTTGTCTCTTATTCTTTTTCTTGTTAGTCCTCTAAGTCCTATTACCAATAATCCTAGATGGATATAGTTATGTCTTCTTTGTGAGAGTGCTCTTATAGATTCTGTGGTCATGAGGGTCAAGTGTTCTTCTCTTCCATCTAGTAGGTGTAGTGGTTGTGTCCTATGATGCCTATAAAATGCCATTGAGAAGTTAAGTAATCCTTGATTATCTATTCATCTTGGATTTAAAGTTGTTAATTGTCTGTCTGAGAAAGTAACCATATTACTTTCAACATCTATTAAGTCTTCTAATTGATATGTATTTGTTAAAGTATTATTTCTTCCTTGTGTTATGATATTATCTAACCAGGAATTAGTATTTGTTTCCATTTGTCTTCTTATTGTTTGTGAGAGACTAGAAAAAGGTTCAGTTCTAGTTTGTGTTTGACTCATTGTAGGTTAAAATTTTATATTTTTCTGGTTGCTTTTTAGAGATTATAGTTCTTGTGGAAAGTTTACTTAAATCTTTTGTTATAGTATTAATACTCTCGTATAAATCTATGGTCTTAGGTCTATTTTTAATTTGAGCTTCTAGTTGTAGTAGTTTGTTATCTGTTATGGTGAGTCTATGATGGAGAGATGTGAGTAAGGTTAATATGGTGTTATTTTGTTGGATAAGGACTTGGTCGCCTGCTCCTACGACTTCAAGTTTACACTAGCATGTTTATGATGTTTTAGCAAATTGTTTAGAAAAGTCTAAAGCCCCTTCATAGTAATTATTTTCAAAGTGCAATTTGCTCATTTATGTTTTAACTTCCTCAAGGGTTTGTTGTAAGTTATCTAGTTTATTTGTGAGTAAATCTATGTTGGCTATAAGTATTTCTTTAAGTTGTAATAGTGTGTCTCTTGGTTAAAAACTACTTATTTCCTTGTTCCTTAAATGTCTTTTAAGTAAGGCATCTTGGGATCCTTTTAAAAAATCTAAGTTTTGTTTGATATTGTTTATTTGTTTATTCTGTTGTTTTACTTGTTCATTTATTGTTTCTAGTTGTAATTCTTGTTGTCTTAGCTGCTCTTAAAGAGTTAAGATAAAATCTTTGATGATATTTAATTGTGGATAAGAATTGTCTAACTGGAGATATTTTTATCTCGGTTGTTGTGCTTTAGGCATAAAAAAGTCCTTAAAAATCTTTAGGCTCCGATACTAATATTTTTCTCATACCAATATTTTACTCATAGTTTTTGTGAACAATATTTGTAAATAGTATTTGTAAACAGTCATTGAATAATAAAAAGTGAATAGTAATTGTGAACAATAAACGTGAACAATAATTATAAATAGTAATTGTGAATAGCAATAGTAAAAGTGAACAATAATTATAAATAGAAAAATTGAGCAGTAAAAAGTAGTGTGAGTTTTATGTTTTATTTTCAGTTTTTCTTCCTTCTAGTGAGCCTCACCTGTAGAGAAAAATAAACTTGTAACCCCGACTTTTTTTGTTGGTATGTGAGAGATTAACCCTTTAACCTTAGATAGTCAACACAGGTTTTACGCAAGAATTCTCATACAATTACTGTTCGCCTCTTGGGTACTTAGATAAGGACTGAGGAAGGAAAAATAATAGAAACAAAAAATATATGCCACTTTATTTTCATTGCAACCATAGATACAAACTGACACAGAGACAATTTAACTTATAGACACGTTTAAACATAGATTACATGCATGACTAACAAGACTTGGTAGAAATATTTATATACTGCCTCCACAATCTATCTAACTGTATGCGTATGTATAGATGATATATTAGTATTCTCCAAAACAAAAGAAGAACATTATGCACATTTACATTTTATTTTTAACTTATTTGAAACTCATGGATTAATTATCTCCAGAAGTAAAATGAAACTGGCTATAAAACATATTGAATTCCTAGGAACCGAAAGAGGACAAGGAAAAATATCTCTACAACCACATATTACCATCAAAATCCAAATCTTTCCTGATAAGATGGAGGATAAAAAAACTCTTAGATCTTTTCTAGGTCTTTTAAACTATGCTAGACAATATCTAAAAGATATAGGAAAAATCAATGGACCTTTGTACAATAAAACATCACAAAGAGGATAAAATATTTTAAACAACAAGATTTGGAACTAGTTAGACAAATAAAAGACATGGTAAAAAACCTACCTGAATTAACATTATCACTTGATTCAGATTATCTGATAGTGATCGATGGCTGTGAAATAGGATGGGGAAGTGTCCTCTACAAAAAAATCCAATAAATATGATCCTATAAATATAGAAGCACTATGTAGGTATGCTTCAGGCCAATATAAAGGAAAAGGTCGACTGACTTCTTTAGACTATGAAATTTTAGCTGTAATTTATTATCTTGATGCTTTCAGGTTTTTATTTGTGACAAACAAGAAATCATAGTCAGAACAGACTGTGAAGTTATAGTAAAATATAGCCAACAAACAAAGGGCCTTAGAAAATGCCTTACTACAAAAAGATGGTTAAAATTTATAGATATTATTATTAACAAAGGACTAACCATCCAATGGGAACACATTAAGGGAAGTAACAATTTCATAGCTGATGCATTATCTAGATTATTACATTAAATTTTGACATACATCTTGTAGACATGGATAAACAAAGGAAAGTCAACACTTTTACAATAAAAATCATGAGATTTGGAAATCAAGAACTTCAACAATTCACTCATTATGATGAACAATTTCATTTTTCAGCAAGAGAAAAATTAGATCACATACAGACATGTCTTCTTGACAACATATGGAACATTCTCACAATTCTTGGAGGAACCAAATACAAGATTGTCATAATTAATGCTATGGCTAATTGCTTCCAAACAACAATACTCAAATCAACCAAAAAGAAGTTATCCTATTATGTAGTCTACTCAGGTTCTCACAGGAGTATATTATGACTGGGAAGAAGTTACCATAGCTATTCAAGGCTATGTAACTCCCTCATTTTGGAGTTTCTATTCATTGGAAGATGCTTTTGATTCAATCAAATTAGTCATTGGGCCTAATTTCTTTATTAGTACCTTACTAAAAACAAGAGGAAAAGCATCTATATGGAAATAGACAAACCAGAGAAAGCCCAAGAAGCACCTAAAAAGACACATGCACAGGCTATTACAACTTCTTCTCCAAACAATACAAAACCTACGGTCCATAGGCCCAATTATTTAACATTGGGCCAATTAAGAACTGCTGCAGCAGCGACATCCACACAAAGAAATTCAGAAGCAGTTTTGTTGGGCCTGCCCAACACTATTCCAAATGAAATTTCCATATATATGAGGCGCCTTACAGAAGACTCTACTTTTCAAACCTTTGCCGAACTATGCGAAGTTTTTGTTAGGACCTTTGTGTTCGGCTAGAGGAGGGGGGGGGGGGGGGTGAATAGCCTTTCTTTCGCTTTTGACCTACAACTTGTTAGTGGAAGATAAAGGAAACAAATGAACAAGTATGAAAACAAAAGTTCAATGCTAACTCCCTTTGTTTACTTGGTCTCCACCTCCTTGAGGTGACTAATCCAAGGCGCACACACCCACACAATGAAGTTCCACTATAAACTTCTCCTTCTCGAATGACAATCGAAGGTGGAGAAACCCTTACACAATCTCCTCTTCCTTTTACAAAGTGAAAGTTAGGATCAGAAGGAAGAGTATGAGTATCTGTAGGCTTGAGGATTACTTGATGAGCACTATTTCGGTTTTAGAACAGTTGAACATCTCCAAGCTCTAAAAATTGCTTTTATAGTTTTCCCGACATCAGTCGACTGGTATACCTATCAGTCGATTGATGGGCTTTAACGGCACTAAAGATTTGACGAGATTTTGAGCCGCCACTTCATAACGGTCATCTACCAGTCGACTGGTACTTGCCTCCAATTACCCTGGCGATATTCTGTCCATTCTGTGCCTTGGTACCAGTCGACTGGTATAAGTACCAGTCGACTGGTACCTTATACTTCTGAAATTTACAGCAGTTTGTACCGTCTCAGTTTTACATTATTTTATACACTTGAATTTTCTTCCTTAGCTTAGACTTCAAACCTCCAAGCACCTTCCCTCAGCCTTACGCCCCTAGGATGCTTCTATCTCCACGACTCCTCATCCTTGCGCTTGCCTTCAAGGGCTACCTTTGGCTCCGTCATGCTAAGTCTCCTTTTTGCCAATAGATCGCACCTCCGGATCTTTCCTTGCCAAAACTTCATACTTGGTCTTTTCTTTGTATCTGCCCACTCAATACTTATGTTAGATCACAATTAATGCCTAGCTTAAACTATTTTAACCAAACATCAACAATGAGTAATGTCTTGAGCAAGATTGCTCCAACAATCTCCCCCTTTTTGATGTTTGGCAAAATGTGTTTAAGTTAGGTCTTTAAATATACAACATCTAGAAAGTATGATGATATTCACGAAGCATAAGCATACAAAATTTCTTCATATAACATGAATCATGAATGAAGCATAAGCATACAAAATTTCTTCATATAACATGAATCATGAATGAAGCATAAGCATACAAAATATCTAACTTAAGATATCCACATCTCCCCCTTTTTGCCACACAACAAAAAAAAAAACTACAACTCCCCCTTAATCCATGATATCGTCTAAGAGCAAGTGATAGGAAGAAATAAATAACAGATAATAAAAGAAGACATATGCGAATATAAAGGAGCTTACAAACCAGCAAGAAAGAGAAAAAGAAGCAGCAGTGAAAGAAAATAAGCACTAGTCACATAATGTCATAACACCAGGCGTACATCATAGTCAGGAAGCTAAATGTTCGAGATGAACAGAATATAGCACTGTCGAAGCCAAAACACATCTCGACACCAACACAAAGAAAACCAGAATCATAGTCCTAGTGATCATCACTGGGAGGAGGTGGAGGAGCCTAGTATGTCAGATCCCAGCGCTGCAGCATCACATACATATCCGCCTGACGCTGCTGAGAAGCAGTCCAATCCTGCCGGAACCCCCGAAACTCCTGAAACCCCTGGCGTACTGTCTCCTCCAGCTGAGTCAATCGAGCCTCGACAGTCAAAGGGGCTGGATGCGGTGCCAATGCAGGAGGAGGTACGTCAGCCTCCTCAGCGTCAGAATCATCCGCCTCCTGAGCACGCCATACCATCTCCCCTGGCGTCTCTCAATACCTGCAAGAGACAACTGGCGGGCCCCAATCTGATCATAGTCCTTAGATAACTGATGCAGTTGACCCCTCACGACATCGAGACCCCGAGAAGCAAAGAAAGACGTCAGGATGTGACAGTAAGGCATGTACAACTTCTCATTAGAAGGACTAGAGAAGTGCACGATGGACTCAAAGACGTGAAGAGCGATGTTGATGTCGAGCCGGTGCTCCAAAGCATACATCATGACCAGATGGGGCAGCCGAATCTTGGCTTGCCCCCGAGTGACTATAGGTAAGATACACCCAATAACAACCTTATAAGGGATGTTGCTGCGGGCAGACATACGAGTAGCATTGAAGATGCGCCGCAGAGGAGCTCGGGAGGCATTGAAGTAATACTGATGTATCACTTCAATGGACAAATGAGAGAGTGAATCGGTGAATGGCTCAACAACTGTAGGAAAACACGTAAAGGAGCTCTCAGAAGCCCGACACTCTAGAAAAGACTGGAGAATGCTGGGAGTGAACTCAATATCGACACAACCTACACGAGATACCCATGTATGACCTCCACTACCTCTAGGATGCAAATTGGTGTAGAATTCCTTACATAAATCCAGATTGACTAAATGCGTGCAATGCACTAACTTATCTAAACCAAAATACTGAATGATCTCCATGACATCTGGTACAATTGTAGTAAAATAGGTCTGATTCAGATACCGACAGGGTATCATAGCGAAATCAATAGCCGCAAATCGTTGTCGTGCGGCTTCGGATCGGAATCGATCCCCCGAGGGAACGGGAGCAGACTGCCGGGAGGTTCCCTCACCAGCCCTGCGTTTTTGCCTAACCCTAAATGTGGTAATGCAATGCATATGATCCAAAAGTAACCCCAAAACAGGGAGAAGAGCACAGAAACACAGCAAAAACAGCAAGGTATTAGGGTTAAATCACACTTGATCTTGAGAAAAGATGAGGGAGAAGGATTACCTTCGTTCCATAGCCACGAAATCAAGGAAGAACCGAGGAAGAAGGAGGTGTGGTGAGGACACGAGCCGACTGGCGTTGAGAGGCCGCAGGAGAAACAAACTGAGCAATGAGGGAAGATGAGGACAGATCGAGAAAGAGAAGGAGGTTTAGGCGGCCGGAGAGGACAAGAAACGGCGACGAGCCGCGCTGGAATCCAGGCGGCAGTTCCATCGGGCCACCTGCACGCGGAAGGATATATAAAAACGCGAGTACCAGTCGACTGATGCTTTCATCAGTCGACTGGTGCCTAAAACAGAAACCCCACAGAATCATTCTGTTCGCAAAAGTCACTGTTACCAGTCGACTGGTACCTGAACCAGTCGACTGATACCAATTCTGGCCTTATTCTACCCCGAAGTTCAGAAACCTACAGATAATTATACCAACCTCCAAAAATTCTCAAATTTGGTGGAGAAGTATATTTTAACCTTGTCTATTCGGGAAAAATATGTATAAAAATATGTCTATCATAGATCCTAAGATTGACACATGCTTTAACACTAGTTAGATTATGTAGTATATCGTTGAGTGAAAGTCCCAATTTGAACTTCCCTATAGGTGCTGTACCTATATTAGAACTGAAGGTTGCTACTCGGAAAACCTAGAGGTTCCACTGTACAAAAATTTTGTACAAAGGTCTGAACCTTTTCCTAGCTACCATGTGTTCTTTTAAATTAAATTTTGGATCGCCTGCGGAACTTAACACGTTTGATCCAAAACTTAATCTATTTATTCTTTTAGGTTTTGACTTGGATCTTATGCGGAACTTAACACGTTCGACCCAAGTCTCTTTAAGTTATTAATTCCATTAAATATTAATTTCCATAAAAGGTTCCCAGTACTGACGTGGCGAGGCACATGGCCTTCTTGGATATGGGAGCAACCACCACCGACTAGACAAAACCTTTAATAGAAAGCTAATATTTAATTTCCTAAAATAACTTTATGTTAACCAAAGAGAACAATCAAATCACAAGGAAAAGAAAGAAAACAAAAGAACACAACATCGAAAAACATATTCGAAATACTAGATCGTAAGCCTCTTGTATTTGGTATTATTTCCATAAATAACTAGCATGATGCGGAAATAAAAATTACTAGTTATACCTTGTAGAAAAACCTCTTGATCTTCTACCGTATTCCTCTTCTAACCTCAGACGTTGTGTGGGCAACGATCTTCCGAGACGAGAAACCACCAATCACCTTCTTCTCCTCCTAGCTAGGTTCGGCCAACAAAGAGGAAGCTTCACCAAGGAAGAAAATCAAAATACTAACCAAGCTCCAAGAGATGCTAGCTTTCTCTCCTTCTTCTTCTTCTTCTCCGAGTAGTATCCGGCCACCACAAGAGCTCCAATGGAAGAGTAGGGTTCGGCCACCACAAGAGGAAGAGAGGGAGAGGTTGGCCGGCCACACCAAGGAACAAAAGAGGGAGAGAAATAATAGATGTTGTATCCCATGAAGGCACCCTCACCCCTTCTTTTATATTCCTTGGCCTAGGCAAATTAGGAAATTTAATTACAATAAAATTTCCTCAATTTCCTTGACATGATTTAATTTAGAAAAATAAAATAAATTTTCCAAATCAATCTTCAATGGCCGGCCACATCATTGGAGAACAAATTGGACAAGTTTTAATCAACAATTAAAACTTTCTAATTTGTTTCCGGAAATTTTAAAAAATAAAATTTCTCTTTAAAATCTCTTCATGGTTGATAAAAGGAAATTTCTATAATTTTAATTTTATCAACATGTGAATAATTTTAAAGAAAAAATAAAACATCTCTCCAATCTACAAATAAGGAAAGAGATCTAATCTCTTTCTTTAATCTTTTATAGATCATTTACAAGAGAGATATTTTAATTTTAATTCTCTTTAAATTATATCTTCCACATAATAAAAATTAAAATTAAAATCCTTTTTTAATTTAATTTGGCCGGCCCCCACTAGCTTGGGTTCAAGCTAGGGCCGGCCACCCAATAATATTCCCAAGCTAGCTTGGCCGGCCCCTAGGGTATATAACGTGGGTATAGGTGGGTATAGAACTCTATAAATAAGAGGCTACGATAGGGACCGAGAGGAGGAATTGGTTTGGTCTCCCGATAAAATTAAGCATCCCGTGTTCCCTGAACACACAACTTAATTTTATCAATAATAATTCATTCCACTAGAGAACTATCATTGAACTACCGCATCAATCCCAAATTACATTTTGGGCTCCTTCTTATTATGAGTGTGTTAGTCTCCCGTGTTTAAGATATCGAATGTCCATTAATTAAGTGAGTTACCGACAACTCATTTAATTAATATCTAAGTCCAAGAGTAGTACCACTCAACCTTATTGTCATGTCGGACTAAGTCCACTGCGGGGTTTAACATGACAATCTTTATGAGCTCCTCTTGAGGACATTATCAACCTAGTATCTCTAGGACACGCTTCCTTCTATAATCAACAACACACACTATAAGTGATACCATTTCCCAACTTATCGGGTTTATTGATTCAACGAACTAAATCTCACCCATTGATAAATTAAAGAAATAAATATCAAATATATGTGCTTGTTATTATATTAGGATTAAGAGCACACACTTCCATAATAACTGAGGTCTTTGTTCCTTTATAAAGTCAGTATAAAAGAAACGACCTCAAATGGTCCTACTCAATACACTCTGAGTGTACTAGTGTAATTATATAGTCAAGATAAACTAATACCTAATTACACTACGACCTTCTAATGGTTTGTTCCTTTTCCATTTTGGTCGTGAGCTACTGTTTATAATTTATAAGGTACTGATAACATCATCTTCTGTATGTGACACCACATACTATGTTATCTACAATATAAATTAAATGAACCACTACAAACAAATGTAGACAATTAGACCAAATGTGATTCTTTATTCATAATAAATGTTTACAAAGCTTAGGCTTTCAGTATACATTTCCAACAATCTCCCACTTATACTAATGACTAAGCTGCCATATCTTCTACCATACATCTGATTCTCATTCCCTCCACATGCCGATCGAAAGCTTTCGCCGGAAGGGCCTTAGTGAAAGGATCTGCCAGGTTATCCGCTGATGCAATCTTGGCGATGACAACTTCTCCTCACTTCACAATATCTCGTATCAGGTGGTACTTGCGCTCTATATGTTTACTTGCCTTATGAGCTCGTGGTTCCTTCGAGTTTGCAACTGCACCACAATTATCACAATAAATGATTTTGGGCAAACCAGGAATCACATCTAAGTCCATTAGAAAGTTCCTGAGCCATACTGCTTCTTTAGCTGCCTCTGAGGCTGCTACATATTCAGCTTCCATGGTTGAGTCCGAAACGCATTTCTGCTTAACACTCCTCCATGAAATGGCTCCACCTCCTAAAGTAAACACATAGACTGATGTAGACTTACTGTTATCCCTATCTGATTGGAAATCTGAATCCGTGTAACCCAGGGAGCGGATCGTCGCTTGATAAACTAGCATATAATCTCTAGTCCTTCTCGGTACTTCAATATATGCTTTACCACGTCCAATGTCCTTGTCGAGGTTACTCGATGTCGACCATGCCCGCAAAAGCGGATATCGGTCTCGTCATAACATTGCATACATTAGGCTTCTCATACGAAGAATAAGGAACTGCTTTCATGTCCTCTATCTCTTTTGATGTCTTTGGAGACATCTCTTTAGATAGAGCTACTCCATGTCTAAAAGGTAAGAAACCTTTCTTGGAATCCTGCATGCTAAAACGAGCAAGGATTGTATCTATATATATGAAGCTTGGGATAGACACAACATTCTTTTTTTACGATCCCTTATAACTTTGATCCCAAGAATGTGTGCACATTCTCCTAAGTCCTTCATATCAAATTGTTTGGACAACCATACCCTTACGTCTGATAATACCTTGACATTGTTGCCAATTAACAAAATATCATCTACGTATAGTACAAGAAATACCACCACGTTTCCGTTACACTTCTTATATACACAAGACTCATCCGGACTTTGAATAAATCCATATGACTGGATTACTTCATTAAACCGGATGTTCCAAGACCTTGAAGCTTGCTTCAGTCCATAAATGGACCGATTGAGCTTGCACACTAGATGCTCTTTGCCTTTTTCAATGAACCCTTCTGGTTGCTTCATATGGATGTTCTCTTCAAGACTTCCATTAAGGAAAGCTGTCTTGACATCCATTTGCCAAATCTCATAATCCATATGAGTAGCAATGGATAAGAGTATCCTTATAGACTTAAGCATGGCTACCGGTGAAAAGGTCTCCTCATAATCGATTCCCTCTTTTTGAGTGTACCCTTTTGCAACAAGCCTAGCTTTGAAGGTTTCTACCTTCCCGTCTGTCCCTCTTTTCCTTTTGTAGATCCACTTGCATCCAACGGCTTTTACACCATCAGGTGGTTCTACAAGCTCCCAAACCTTATTAGAGTACATGGACTCTATTTCAGAATTCATTGCCTTTTGCCAAGATGCTGCATCTATATCTTGGAGTGCTTCGTCATATGACCGGGGATCAGGTTCATGTTTACCCGGGATCAAGTCCGAAGACTCTCCCAAAAACATGAATCTTTCAGGCTGCCTCACAACCCTCCCACTATGACGAGGCACTATCTGTGGTTGTGTATCATGTGTGACACGTGTTGCAGTCTCTTGTGGTACTTCATCTTGTACTGTTGGTACTGAAGTAGACATGTCCTCTAAGTTCTTCTAAAACAACTTTACTACTGGGCTTGTGATCCATTATATAGTCTTCTTCTAAAAACTGGGCATTGGTGCTAACAATGACCTTCTGGTCTTTAGGACTATAAAATAAACCACCTTTCGTTCCTCTGGGATACCCCACAAACACGCGAACTTCTGTACGAGATTCTAACTTATCAGCATCTGGTTTCAGCACATGTGCTGGACTACCCCAAATCTGAATATGTCTTAGACTGGGCTTTCGCCCATTCCACAATTCTGTGGGAGTAGAAGAAACTGATTTAGAAGGTAGTAAGTTCAGAACGTATACTGCGTTTCCAGAGCATATCCAATTCTGAATAACTCATCATCGATCTAACCATTTCCATAAGAGTCATATTCCTTCGTTCTGCCACACCATTCTGTTGGGGTGTACCAGGTGCGGACAATTGGGATTGAATCCCGGCCTCTGATAAGTAATTCCTAAACTCTCCTAAGAGGTATTCGCCACCACGATCAGACCGTAGTGTCTTGATACTTTTACCTAGTCGTTTCTCCACATCAGCCTTGTATTCTTTGAACTTATCAAAGCACTCGGACTTGCGGCGCATTAGGTAAATGTATCCATATCTTGAATAATCGTCTATAAAAGAGACAAAATATTCAAAACCTCCTCTTGCCTGGACAGACATAGGACCACACAAATCAGAATGAACCAATTCTAACACTTCTTTGGCTCTATACCCCTTGGCCTTGAACGGCCTCTTGGTCATTTTACCTTCTAAGCAAGATTCACAAGTTGGAAAATTTTCCAACTCTAATGAACTCAAAAGTCCATCGGCTATAAGCCTCTGAATCCTACTTAAATTAATATGACCAAGTCTTAGATGCCAAAGATATGCTTGGTTCATTTCTGAAGGTTCTTTTCTCTTATTAGAATTAGAAAATGAGTTATAAATTTCCATGTTTTGCTTTGTGGAAGAAATTTTAAAATATACAAATTGCCAACTAATGCACCAGAACAGATAATCACTTTATTTCTTTTAATAACTACATCGTTACTGAAAGAAACTGAATATCCATCTATAAACAGTTTAGAAACTAAAATTAAATTCTTTCTAAAACTGGGTACATAAAGACAATTTCTTAAAACCAAATTTCTATTTCTACTAAAAGACAAGTAGACGTCTCCCACTGCAACAGCTGCCACCTTAGTAGCATTGCCCATGTGACAGTAATCTCCTTCAGATAGTCGTCGGGTTTCTGGAACCCTGCAAGGAATTGCAGACATGATCAGTGGCTCCGTATCTACACACCAGTTTTGGTAGATAACACCGCTAAACATGTTTCAACAACCAGAGCATGAGATATACCTTTGTTTTGGTTCCTACAAGGACAGTCCGCCTTCCAATGTCCTGCCTGCTTGCAGATATGAAGCACTTGCCCTTCGGCTTCTTCACTTCAGCTTTAAATCCCGTACTATGAGATTTATTCACTTTCTTTGCTGAGCCAACTTGTTTCTTCTTCTTCTTTCCTTTCGGTTTAGAAGTAGAACCATTTTCAGCAAAGTGAATTTGAGAATTGTGACGAAATAATCCTTCCAGTAGTTTCCCTAATGAATAAATCCTTTTATTCATATTATAGTTCAGTGAACCGCTCAAAACTTCTAGGTAGCGTTTGGAGGATCATATCGATCGGGTTTCCCATCAATTTCTCCTCCAAGGATCCGTATCTCGTTCGGATAAGCCATCATCTTTAGGATATGATCCCTTGCGAGTCTCTTGCATGGTGGCTGTCATTATCTTTCTCATAGCTTCTTGTCTAGAAGCCCTATCCTGATGACCAAAGAGCTCCTTGAGATTGTTCATAATATCATAAGCTGTTGGTAAATCTTGATGCTGATGTTGCAATACATTTGACATTGAAGCCAAAATGTAACACCGCGCCATCTCATATGCCTTTACCCATCTCTTATGATATTCAATCTCCTCTTGGGTAGATTCACCAGTGGGTGCATCAGGACAAGGTTCAGTCGGTACAAATTTATAGCTTTCAGCAGTCAGAACAATGTCCAGGTTCCTTTTCCAATCTATGTAATTAGGTCCAGTAAGTCTATTTTGTTGAAGTATGATGGACAGTGGGTTGAAAGTCATCCTAAGAATCACAAATAACTTTTGGTCAGAACTCTAAATTTAGAATAATATTGATTCCTCAAACAATACTATTTTAAATTAACCAACACCTCAAAACAACGTGAATTTTGTATACCACGTTAGTGTGGACGTATACAAATTCAACATTTGTAAAAGGAGGGTCTTAACCCATTAATTTTATTATCTTGTCAACCTAACTTTTTGACAAATAAAATTAATAGTTGGTATTATTTGGTCACACAAATAATAATAGTGACTCCGTTGGGGAGGATACTATTAGATGTGTCTAAGTGTATACCATTACTTGACACTAAGTCCATTAATAAGATTATGCCCCTTCCGTTGGGGAAGATCACACGCTCTTAATTAACTTCCTATAGTCATCCAAAAATGGAAGTCTGTTCTAGTGATCCACAAACAAGCTCATCCGTTATGGAGGAAGGCACTCAGAGCCAACGCACAAGCTTGTTTGCATCACTTACAAACCAGTAATGGAGACCATGGGATTTATTTAAAAATCCCTCTCCCACTTAGTTATTTATAAATGAGGAATTTTAACTATGCTAGCCTACTAAACTTGTAAACTAACATGCACACACAATATAAAAGCAATAAATAGAAATTTAATTTTCAACTATTATGGCTTTTATCTCTAAATTGTCCTCCGTGTGTTGTCATCCCAAGCTGCTGCCATATTTGGCCACCGCCTCCGGGTCTAGCTGTCGCATCCATCTTGCTCCTAGTTCCGCTGCGCCTCTGGTCCTTAGAAGGTTCCACGCTTTGCAAGATTCGATCCGCGACATAAATAGAATTTTACATTTTTGATCCTATATTCCATAAAAGGAATGTACATGTATCTAGATCAAAAATAAAATCCTAATAAAACTAAATACAGCTCCTGTTGTATTTTAATACAATCATGCACACACATATAAATTGCCCTTGACATGTCCAAGGGTCCAATCACACACATAATTAACTAAAAGCCATAATAGTTGGATCCTGCATCCACAAAGTTAGCACATCCTACTATTATCCTGCCTAAATTATGTATGACATGCGCATAATTAAACTAAATACCAAATACACAGAGGCAAAACCCTAGCTCTGATACCAATTGAAGGTTGCTACTCGGAAAACCTAGAGGTTCCACTGTACAAAAATTTTGTACAAAGGTCTGAACCTTTTCCTAGCTACCATGTGTTCTTTTAAATTAAATTTTGGATCGCCTGCGGAACTTAACACGTTTGATCCAAAACTTAATCTATTTGTTCTTTTAGGTTTTGACTTGGATCTCCTACGGAACTTAACACGTTCGACCCAAGTCTCCTTAAGTTATTAATTCCATTAAATATTAATTTCCATAAAAGGTTCTCAGTACTGATGTGGCGAGGCACATGACCTTCTTGGATATGGGAGCAACCACCACCGACTAGACAAAACCTTTAATAGAAAGCTAATATTTAATTTCCTAAAATAACTTTAGGTTAACCAAAGAGAACAATCAAATCACAAGGAAAAGAAAGAAAACAAAAGAACACAACATCGAAAAACATATTCGAAATACTAGATCGTAAGCCTCTTGTATTTGGTATTATTTCCATAAATAACTAGCATGATGCGGAAATAAAAATTACTAGTTATACCTTGTAGAAAAACCTCTTGATCTTCTACCGTATTCCTCTTCTAACCTCGGACGTTGTGTGGGCAACGATCTTCCGAGACAAGAAACCACCAATCACCTTCTTCTCCTCCTAGCTAGGTTCGGCCAACAAAGAGGAAGCTTCACCAAGGAAGAAAATCAAAATACTAACCAAGCTCCAAGAGATGCTAGCTTTCTCTCCTTCTTCTTCTTCTTCTCCGAGTAGTATACGGCCACCACAAGAGCTCCAATGGAAGAGTAGGGTTCGGCCACCACAAGAGGAAGAGAGGGAGAGGTTGGCCGGCCACACCAAGGAACAAAAGAGGGAGAGAAATAATAGATTTTATATCTCATTAAGGCACCCTCACCCCTTCTTTTATATTCCTTGGCCTAGGCAAATTAGGAAATTTAATTACAATAAAATTTCCTCAATTTCCTTGACATGATTTAATTTAGAAAAATAAAATAAATTTTCCAAATCAATCTTCAATGGCCGGCCACATCATTGGAGAACAAATTGGACAAGTTTTAATCAACAATTAAAACTTTCTAATTTGTTCCGGAAATTTTAAAAATAAAATTTCTCTTTAAAATCTCTTCATGGTTGATAAAAGGAAATTTCTATAATTTTAATTTTATCAACATGTGAATAATTTTTAAAGAAAAAATAAAACATCTCTCCAATCTACAAATAAGGAAAGAGATCTAATCTCTTTCTTTAATCTTTTATAGATCTTTTACAAGAGAGATATTTTAATTTTAATTCTCTTTAAATTATATCTTCCACATAATAATAAAAATTAAAATTAAAATCCCTTTTTAATTTAATTTGGCCGGCCCCACTAGCTTGGGTTCAAGCAATTTTATACCTAGGCCGGCCCTAGCTTGTTCCCAAGCTAGCTTGGCCGGCCCCTATTGTGGGTATAGAAGGTGGGTATAGGTGGGTATAGAACTCTATAAATAAGAGGCTACGATAGGGACCGAGAGGAGGAATTAGTTTTGGTCTCCGATAAAATTAAGCATCCCGTGTTCGCCCGAACACACAACTTAATTTTATCAATGATAATTCATTCCACTAGAGAACTATCATTGAACTACCGCACCAATCCCAAATTACATTTTGGGCTCCTTCTTATTATGAGTGTGTTAGTCTCCTGTGTTTAAGATATCGAATGTCCACTAATTAAGTGAGTTCGACAACTCATTTAATTAATATCTAAGTCCAAGAGTAGTACCACTCAACCTTATTGTCATGTCGGACTAAGTCCACTGCAGGGTTTAACATGACAATCTTTATGAGCTCCTCTTGAGGACATTATCAACCTAGTATCTCTAGGACACAGTTTCCTTCTATAATCAACAACACACACTATAAGTGATACCATTTCCCAACTTATCGGGTTTATTGATTCAACGAACTAAATCTCACCCATTGATAAATTAAAGAAATAAATATCAAATATATGTGCTTGTTATTATATTAGGATTAAGAGCACACACTTCCATAATAACTGAGATCTTTGTTCCTTTATAAAGTCAGTATAAAAGAAACGACCTCAAATGGTCCTACTCAATACACTCTGAGTGTACTAGTGTAATTATATAGTCAAGATAAACTAATACCTAATTACACTACGACCTTCTAATGGTTTGTTCCTTTTCCATTTTGGTCGTGAGCTACTGTTTATAATTTATAAGGTACTGATAACATCATCTTCTGTATGTGACACCACATACTATGTTATCTACAATATAAATTAAATGAACCACTACAAACAAATGTAGACAATTAGACCAAATGTGATTCTTTATTCATAATAAATGTTTACAAAGCTTAGGCTTTTAGTATACATTTCCAACAAGAACAAGGCTTCTTTCTTACACCTCTTTATATGGTATTTTCCATATCATCTTAAATTGCATACAATAGGTTGTGATACTTGTATTTGAAAGAAATATCCAATCATGTTCAAAGAGCTATGTACACATTAATTGTGCACAAGCCTTCCCAATGATTGGTCCACTTAAGGATCAATGTGACTAGATGTCATATTGGCCCAAAGTCATGTATCATGACAAACATGTTGAACCAAAGACATCATCCTAAACATCTCACATGGTATCTAATTGAAGAAATACACAAGCAAGGCTCCTTAGGGCTATGTGAGATGAAAAAAAAACATAATGTGATGTAAAAACATGCGATGTTATACTCACTATTCTACAAGACACATACCAAGTTCCCTCCTAATAGAGGTGAACTCTACTTCGGGTAAAGGCTTGGTAAAAATATCGACAGATTAGATTGAGATTCAACATAAAGTAGTTCAATGTCTCCTCTTGCCACATGATCTCTAATAAAATGATGTTTCACTTCAATGTGCTTTGTCCTAGAGTGGTGCACAGGATTTTTGGTTAAGTTGATGGTGCTAATATTATCACACAACACCTTAACTTTGGAATAGTGACACTCATAATCTTCTAAAGTATGCATCATCCAAAGCAATTGAGCTACACAACTACCCATGGCCACATACTCGGCTTCGGTTGTGGATAAGGCCACACAAGGTTGTTTTCTACTACTCCAACTTACAAGGGAAGGTCCAAGAAATTGACAACCACCGCTAGTACTTTTTCTATCTAATTTGCAACCCGCATAATCGGAATCGGTATACCCAATCAACTCAAAATTCCTAGTCCGAGGATACCAAAGACCTACATTAAGGGTACTCTTGATGTATCTCAAAATTCTCTTTACCGCTACTAAGTGTGATTCTTTGGCACATGATTGGTATCTTGCACACATTCCTACGGCAAATATTATGTCCGGTCTACTAGCGGTTAGGTATAGCAAACTACCAATCATGCTCCTATATAGTTTTGGATCAACTAATTTCCCTTCTTAATCACTATCTATCTTGGTATTAGTCCCCATAGGAGTAGATGCTCCTTTAGCATTTTCCAACCCAAATTTCTTAATAAGTTCTTTAGAAAATTTGGTTTGGTAAACATGGGTTCCTTCGCTAGTTTGCTTGACTTGTAATCCCAAAAAGAAACTCAATTCTCCAACAAGACTCATTTCAAACTCACTTTCCATGTGTTTGATAAAGTCATGAAGAAGTTCATTATTTGTTGAGCCAAAAATGATGTCATCAACATAGACTTGTGCAACAAAAATTTCCCCATCCTTAGACTTTAGAAATAATGTTGGGTCAATTGTTCCTCTTCTAAAGTCCTTGGAGATTAGGAAGGATGAAAGTCTCTCATACCAAGCCCGAGGTGCTTGTTTTAACCCATATAATGCTTTCTTAAGCTTATAAACATGGTTTGGGCAATCTATATTTTCGAATCCGAGTGGTTGCTCTACATAAACCTCTTCCTTAATGAAACCATTTAAGAAAGCCGATTTTACATCCATTTGGTGGAGTTTAAAACCCATGTAAGCGGCATATCCTAATAATATTCGGATGGACTCTAACCTAGCTACCGGAGCATAGGTTTCATCATAATCAAGTCCTTCCACTTGATTGAAACCTCTAGCTACCAACCTAGCCTTATTTCTAGTGACTCTCCCTTGATCATCCAACTTATTTCTAAAAACCCATTTTGTTGTGACGATTGTACTCTCATTAGGTCTTGGAACCAACTCCCATACATCACTCCTTTCAAATTGGTTCAACTCTTCTTGCATTGCTAAAATCCAATCCGTATCAAGTAAAGCATCATCAATTGTTTTTGGTTCAAGTTGTGATATTAGAGCAATTTGACTAGTATGATCCCTAAAGTAGGATCTAGTCCTTACCCCTTGCGCCACATCTCCAACTACTTGATTAATAGGATGATCTTGATGGTGCCTTAAGGTCCTTGGGGTAATAGAATCATCATTTTTGGAAGTATCATTGTTTACATTGTTTCTTTCATCATCCGAACCATCTCTTTCTCCCCCTAGATCAATACCCCCTAATTGTAGATTTTGCATTTCTTGAGTGATGTTTTGATTATTTTCAATTATATCCTTGTCAATAGAGGATTTTCTAGGATAAGTCCTAGTAGACTCATCAAACTCAACATTAGACGATTCCTCAACCATTTGAGTCTTTTTGTTGTATACTCTATATCCTCTACTAGTGGATGAGTATCCAACTAAAATTCCCTCATTAGACTTGGGCTCAAATTTTCCTAAGTCATCTTTGGTATTGAGAATATAAACCTTACAACCAAAGACCCTAAAATAGTGAATTGTAGGAATTGTGTCATTCCATAATTCAAATGGTGTTTTCCCTAAAAACTTATGAATCAAAACACGATTTTGGATATAACATGCGGTATTAACCGCTTCGGCCCACAATAGCTAGGTAGGGAGTATGCATTTAGCATGGTCCTAGCCGCTTCTTGTAAGACCCTATTTTTCCTCTCCACTACACCATTTTGTTGAGGTGTTCTTGGGCAAGAAAATTCATGTTTATAACCGTTATCCAAACAAAATTTAGAAAAGTTCAAATTCTCGAACTCTCCACCATGATCACTCCTAATTCTATCAATTTTGATGTTCTTTTCATTTTCTACCCTCTTGGTAAACCCTATGATAGTTTCTAAAGTTTCCCCTTTGTGTTTTAAGAAATGAACCCAAGTATATCTAGAGTAGTCATCTACTATTACCAAACAATATTTGTTACCCGTTAAAGAGGGTGTTCTATGACAATCGAAAAGATCTAAATGCAATAATTCTAATGGTAATGAAGTGCTAGTTAAGGTTTTACCTTTATGTGATGACCTTGATTGCTTACCCTCTTGGCATGCATCACATAGTTTATCCTTGATGTACTTGATTTTTGGTAGCCCCTTAACTAGCTCCATCTTGGCTACCTTGGCTATGTTCTTCATGTTGATGTGTCCAAGTCTTCTATGCCATAGCCATCCTTCTTCTTCTTTTGACATCAAACACTTAATAGAGGGGTTAGAAGCATATGAAAGATCAACATAATAGAGATTTGCCTTTCTAAATCCTTCTAGCATCACATTCTCAAGATTCTTGTGTTTAACTATACACTTATTTGGGTGAAACTCTACATTATATCCGGCATCACATAGTTGGCTAACACTAAGCAAATTAAATCCCATATTTTTAACCAACAAGACTTTATGAATGATAATTGTGGGTGATACCTCAATTGTACCTTTACCTATAATCTTGAGCTTCCCACTATTCCCAAATGATACCGTTCCTTTCTTTATATAGTTTATTGTGGAGAACTTGCTAACATCACCGGTCATATGTCTTAAGCAACCGCTATCCACAATCCACATACTTGCATCCTTTTTCTCTTCTACCTAGACCACATAAAACACACAATTCTTTGATACCCATGCACTTGATTCGGAAATATCATTCAAATATTTCTTAGGCACCCAAGCTTGTCTTGCCTTTCCTTTAGCATTCTTCTTAACATTGTTTCTATCACTTCTAGTGCCATTAATTAGAGACATGTATGCAACTTCCTTTTCTTTAGGTCTATATCCTATACCAGCTTTGTTGTAAACGACTCTTTGGTCTCTAATGATCATATCTAAGTATTTGGATCCATTTGTAAACTTCACTAGACATGCTCTTAACTCAATCACATCATTCTTCAATTTTTCGTTTTCTTCCTTGAGCATGCTTGACTCACTAGATGAACATGCATCAATTTTAATAAGCTTAAGCTTTCCCTTCAAGGTTTTTACCTTAGATTGTGATTTAACAAAAGCATTTTTGAGATGAGCAATAGTTTTGTAAAGAAATTCTACTTTGGGAGATTCTTTTACCTCATCATCATCACTTGATTCCTCTTCATTTGATGACTCCTCTTCACTTGACACCTCCTCTTGACTTGATTCATCTTTGCCCTCTTCAAAAGCCATAAAGGCCATATGTCGAGTAACATGGCATAGCTCATCTTCATCCAATGAGTCAATGCTTGGTGTATCCCATGTAGCTTGGGCCATCATGGCTTCCTTCTTTTTCTCCTTTTTCTTCTTCTCCTTTTCTTCTTTCTTCTTTAATTCCGGGCAATTCGGCTTGATGTGTCCTTTCTTGTTACATCCATAACAAGTGACATTAGTATTAAAGTTTGAACTTTGGCTACTCTTACCTTTTGAGGGTTGAAACATCTTCTTCACATCCTTTCTTGTGAATTTTCTTGATCTTCCCATCATCTTTTTGACATAGTGAGCCACTTCACTTGCCGACATTTCATCATCACTATCCGATGATTCTTGCTCGGATTCGGATGATGAGGATTCCACCTTCTTTTCCTTCTTCTTTTTCTTTTCCTTCTTCTCTACAACAAGAGCCATACCTTTCTCTTTTGAAACCGCATTAGCTTGCTCATGAAGTTCAAATTCGCAAAATAATTCATCAAGTTTAACTAAAGAAAGGTCTCTAGAAACCTTATACGCATCAACCATTGAGGCCCATAAGGTGGTTCTAGGAAAAGATTGAAGAACATACCTTACTAGGTCCCTATTGTCAATTTTCTCACCTATAACATGAAGACCATTTACTATTTCCTTGAATCTACCGTGCATTTGACTTACGGTTTCATTTGTCTTCATAGTGAAGGTTTGAAGTTGTCCCAACAAAAGATCTCTCTTGGCCCTTCTTGACTCGCTTGATCCTTCATTTAACTCAATGAGTTTCTCCCAAAGCTCCTTAGCAGAATCGAACGGTCCTACTTTGCTTAGTTGCTCCTTTGAAAGTCCACATTGTAGGGTTGTTGTGGCTTTTGCATTAGCTTGGGCCTTCTTTGCCATCTCCTTTGTCCACTCCTTGGTAGGAAGAGGTGCTCCCGATCCATCCTTCGGCTTTTCAAACCCATCTACAACACTAAACCAATTCTCAATATCATTCATTAAATAGTATTTCATTCTACCTTTCCAATATGCAAAGTCATTGCCATCAAAGAAGGGTGGTCTAGCGGTGCTATATCCCTCTTGAAACGCCATTTCGATGCTTCGGTTGACGATGAGTTCTTCCGATGCGTTCCTTGCTCTGATACCAATTGTTAGGACCTTTATGTTCGGCTAGAGGGGGGGTGAATAGCCTTTCTTTCACTTTTGACCTACAACTTGTTAGTGGAAGATAAAGGAAACAAATGAACAAGTATGAAAACAAAAGTTCAATGCTAACTCCCTTTGTTTACTTGGTCTCCACCTCCTTGAGGTGACTAATCCAAGGCGCACACACCCACACAATGAAGTTCCACTATAAACTTCTCCTTCTCGAATGACAATCGAAGGTGGAGAAACCCTTACACAATCTCCTCTTCCTTTTACAAAGTGAAAGTTAGGATCAGAAGGAAGAGTATGAGTATCTGTAGGCTTGAGGATTACTTGATGAGCACTATTTCGGTTTTAGAACAGTTGAACATCTCCAAGCTCTAAAAATTGCTTTTATAGTTTTCCCGACATCAGTCGACTGGTATACCTATCAGTCGACTGATGGGCTTTAACGGCACTAAAGATTTGACGAGATTTTGAGCCGCCACTTCATAACGGTCATCTACCAGTCGACTGGTACCAGTACCAGTCGACTGGTACTTGCCTCCAATTACCCTGGCGACATTCTGTCCATTCTGTGCCTTGGTACCAGTCGACTGGTATAAGTACCAGTCGACTGGTACCTTATACTTCTGAAATTTACAGCAGTTTGTACCGTCTCAGTTTTACATTATTTTATACACTTGAATTTTCTTCCTTAGCTTAGACTTCAAACCTCCAAGCACCTTCCCTCAGCCTTACGCCCCTAGGATGCTTCTATCTCCACGACTCCTCATCCTTGTGCTTGCCTTCAAGGGCTACCTTTGGCTCCGTCATGCTAAGTCTCCTTTTTGCCAATAGATCGCACCTCCGGATCTTTCCTTGCCAAAACTTCATACTTGGTCTTTTCTTTGTATCTGCTCACTCAATACTTATGTTAGATCACAATTAATGCCTAGCTTAAACTATTTTAACCAAACATCAACAATGAGTAATGTCTTGAGCAAGATTGCTCCAACAATTTTATAGATTTTACACCAAGAAAAGGTCCCAAAGGGGATGACAATCATTTTTGAAGGAGAAAGCAATCCCAAGATTAAAGGCCATGAAATGGTTTGCAAGTTCCACTCTATCCTCTAGAGCCTACAAAGCATCCTTAGCCAGGGTGCAATAATATACAACCCAAGAACATGCCCAAAGTCCTACCCCAAGATCTCCAACCCACTTCCAAGAAGTCCAAGGAACAAATTCTACTCCCTCATTGGATTCTGTCAACGAGCAAAATCTCGCCAATATAATGGAACCATAGGGACCCACCTTATTATCCTTCTCCACTTTTGTGCCACTTCTTCTCAACCACTACTCTCCACTTTACAGCTACTCTTCATCCTTCTTCCACTTTACAACTACTCCCTCTTATCCTCTACTCTCAAGGAATCATCCTCTCGGCTTTTCTCTAAGCACTCACGAGAAAGTTTCCTTCTCCCCTAAGACACATCCTCCTCTCTCCTTCCTCTATAAAAGCCCTCGCCAACCTCGGCTTAGCAGACTGCCCTCGCTCCCTAGAAGCAAGCGTTAAGTTTCAAGCAAACCTCTAGTTTTTCAGTCTGTAAGTATGAGTGTTTCCTTTCAAGTATTCATATAAGTAGTCTCAGTCTATAAATATTTCTGCCAAGTCTTGTTAGTCATGTATGTAATCTATGTTTAAACGTGTTTATAAGTTAAATTGTCTCTGTGTTATTTTGTATCTATGGTTGTAATGAAAATAAAGTGGAATATATTTTCTGTTTCTGTTATTTTTCCTTCCTCATTCCTTATCTAAGTACCCAAGATATGAACAATAACTATATGAGAATTCTTGCATAAAACCTATGCTGATTATCTAAGGTTAAAGGGTTAATCCCTCACATACCAACAGAAAAAGTTAGGGTTGTAAGTTTATTTTTCTCTATAGGTGAGGCTCACTGGAAGTAAGAGAAATTAAAAAGAAAATATAAACACTATTTTTTACTATTCAGTTTTTCTATTTATAATTACTATTCGCTTTTACTATTAGTATTCATGATTACTGTTCAATTACTATTTACAAACACTGTTTACAATTACTGTTCACAAAAACTATGAGAAAAATTTTGGTATAAGTATATATATATATATATATAGTCGATGCCTCATGTGTGACCATGAGCAAAATCCAACGTGAGCAATCTGACATGGTCAAACACAAGTATTTTAATCTCTCTCATCTGCATGCAGTAACTTTTCTCTCTTTCCTCTTAAATTAAGATAAAATTCTCTCTTCTATCTCCTATAATTACATGCAACAATCACTATGGTACTACTTTTTAAAGGCGGTTTAGTTGCTACAACGTGTATCAACTATAATGTAGTAGCTGCTACAACATAATAGCTACTGTAACATTATAGCAGTTATTGTATAGTAGTTGCTACAACTATACAATAGCTGCTATAACATTGTAACAATTACTATATAGTAATTGCTACAACGTAATAGCAGCTACAATGTTGTAGTAGTTACTTTATAGTAGCTGCTACAACTACATAATAATTGTTACAATATTGTAGCAATTACTATATAATAACTGCTACAACTACACAGTAACTGTTACAACTACACAGTGGCTACTACAACTACACAGTAGCTTCTACAAAGTAATAACTACTATAACATTGTAGTAATTACTAGGTAGTAGCTGGTACACATTATAACAACAGCTACACCACTTTTAAAAACTAGCATCACAGTGATTGTTGCATGTAATCATAGAAAAGAGAAGAGAGAAATTTTATTTTAATTTTAGAGGAATGAAAGAAAAATTGTTGCATGCAAATGAGAGAGAGAGAGATTAAAAACATTAGATTTTGGATGTGTCAGATCACCCACATCAGATTTCGCTCACAAGCGCGTCGTAGGCATCGGGCAGGATAACATTTCTCTGTGTGTGTGTGTGTGTGTGTGTGTGTGTGTGTGTGTGTGTGTGTGTGTGTGTGTGTGTGTGTGTGTGTGTGTGTGTGTGTGTGTGTGTGTGTGTGTGTGTGTGTGTGTATAAATGATATCCTACCTGACTCCTCTACATGACCGTTAACGATATCCAACATCGATGAGTTGATGCAGCTAAAATCTAATTTTTTTTTAATCTCTCTCATTTGCATGCAACAACGTTTCTCTCTTTATCTTAAATTAAAATAAAATTTTCTCTTCTTTTCTCCTATGATTGCATGCAACAATTACTGTAGTGTTGATTATAAAGGTAGTGTAGCTGCTATAACATATAGCAGCTATAATGTAGTGGCTGCTAAGGGTGAGCAAAAGTTCAGTTAAACCAAACAAATCGATTAAACCAATCGAATTTAAAAATTTGGTTCAATTTATTCAAAAATTCATTTTTTTTTAAAAAATGGTTAATTTGGTTAACTTGGTTCGGATTCAATTTTAAAATTTCTTATTCGGTTAAATCAAATAGATTGAATAGACCAAATTTTTTAACTAAATCAAATTTTTAGATGCTAAATTTTAAACCGAACCAAATTTTTTAGAAAAAATAAGTTTGTTTGGTTCAGTTTATTCAGTTTTATCAAAAATTTGGTTTGATTTATTCAAAAATTTGGTTTGATTTATTCAGTTTTTTATTAAAAATTGGTTCGTTTTGTTAAAAAAAAAAAATGTTCGATTCGGTTGGTTAATTTAGTTCAATTTTAACCGAATACTCACCCCTAGTAGCTGCTACAACATATTAACTGCTACAACGTTGTAGTAATTATTGTGTAGCAGCTGCTATAACTACATAGCAGCTGCTACATTTATAGCAGTTCCTGTATAGTAGCTGCTACAACTATACAATAGATGCTACAATTGTTGGATCGTGATGCACGTGAGAGGGGGGGTGAATCATGAAGAACACAAGAAGTTTTTACTTGGTTCAGAGCCTTCGACGACTCCTACAGGAGAAGGCTAGAAATTAGATTCGGGTGAGGTCTATTCTGGTGGCCAAAATCACCCAGAAGATCACAGCAGCAAAGGAGTGAAATGGAGCTGCAAGTGCTGCTTGAGGTGCCTTCAAAGGCTGTTGAAGGTGCCTCCGCACCTTCTGTGAAGGCACCTTCCATGGCTGGAAGGCGCCTTCAATAAACAGTGCGAAGGCGCCTTACAAGGCTATGGAAGGTGCCTTCGACCAGACTGAAATGAGTCGTTGGCCATGGATAAAGTTTTATCCATGAGCGCCTCACTGGAGGCGCCTTCCAGCCCTATGGAAGGTACCTTTAGCCTGTGGATAAGATTTTCCAAGGACTATAAAAAGACCCCTGGACCTAGGAAAGAAGTAACAACTTGTATATTCACGTTCCTAGTCTTTTTTGAGCTTTCAGTGTGTGTAAAAGGCTTCTCCGCCTTCAGTGAAGGAGATTCTTAGTGAGCTTTCTACTATCTTGGATTAACAACCATCTAGGTTATAACCAAGTAATTCTTGACCTTTTACTTATTTTCTTTAAGTTGTTATTTCTATTTTAATTACTTTGCTAATCTTAGTCGAAAGACGAGAAAGGAGTTTATTTTAGTGTTTCAGGTGACTCAACCCTCTCTAGCCGGCCTAACCGGTCCAACAAGTGGTATCAGAGCCTAATAGCTTCAAGAGGACTAACTGCCGAATGAAGCAAACGAGATGGCCGGACCAAACATCTGCCCACCAAAATATAAGGAGGAATTTGCGAGCTGGAAAAAGAAAATGAAGGTATTCTTTAAAACTGACTTTGAATTATTTTTAATAATGGAATTTAGTTTTGAAGCACTCGAGGGCAAGGAAAAGTATCAATGGACGAAGAAGGAACAAGGCGACTTCGTGATAAACGGCAAAGTAGAGTTTCATCTACTAAGCGTTCTACCGTCACAAGAAGTCAACTGGATCAGTGCTTACGAGTCTGTCAAGGAGCTCTAGGAAAAATTCCTGGAACTACACGAAGGAACCTCGGAGGTGAAACTTGCGAGAGAGACCTACTTTGCAACTAAATCACCAACCTTCGATTAGAAGAAGACGAAACCGTTGCACACCTTCACTCACAGATTAAGGAGATCAATACCAGACTTTTGAATCTTGGAGAAAAAGTAAGCAATCAAGATTCGTTAAGGTATGCACTTAACACATTCCCTAGAAATAAGGAATGGACATCATTAGTAGATGCCTATTATATCTCTAAGGATCTAGAGTCTGTTACATTAGAAGAGTTATTTTCAACATTTGAAATCCATAAAACGAGATATACAGATTCAAAGAAGGAGCTGAAGCACAACAATGCCCTTAAGGCAAAGATGGACGAACAAGATTCAGAATCTTCTCTCGACGACAACGAAACGGTAATGATGGTAAGACAGTTTATGAAATTATTTAAAACTAAAAAATCTAACCATCTACAGGATAGAAAGAAAAGGATAATCATATGCTACCACTACAATGAAGAAGAGCATGTAAAACACAACTGTCCTAAATTGAAGAAAAAGGACAAAAGCAAAGACAAGAAGCCCGTCTAAACAAACAAACAAACAAACACAAGACCCTTAAAGCGACTTGGAGCGAAACGTCATCCAAATCGAAGGTCGAAGCCTTTTCCGGACTTGCGTTGATGGCAAGTCATCAAGAAGATGAACACGAAGAAATCTCGTCCGAAATGAGCATCGAGAGCATCAATGAAGGGAGAGCTATATCAGAAAAAAGCAGCAGTTCAGGGGGAGCTACAGAAGGCGAGATCGACAAGGTAAATCATGTACGATCTCTCCCACCTGACAAGTTGTTTAAATTTATGAAATTATTAACTAAAGATTGTTGTAAACTTGAAAAAGAAAACAAAGAATTAAAAATAATTTTACCCAAATCTTGTTTGTTAGAAGATTTTCAAAAATTAAAATTAGAAAATGATAAATTAAAGACACAAGTAGAAAACTTGAAAAACTATACATGTTCAATTATTCAAACTCAGAATTTTAAAAGACTAAGCTGGTATCTTAGATTTCACAAGGGTCAAATTAAAAAAGTTCCAAAAAGTTACGTACCCCAAAAATTCTTGATTAATCCTGTAGGAAGGAATCTATATTGGATTCCAAAAACTTGTATAAATTAAAAGTAAAATTGGACTTAGGGCTTTCAGATAGAAGATTAAATATTTAAAATCTTTAAGAGACTTTGTCTAGAAGTGGTTGATGATCCAATAACCAAAAAGGCCTAGTGCCTCGCCACAGCCTGGATGTCAATTACTAAATTGAATATTTAATTGACAAACCGATAAGAATGAAATAGTTAATTAAATTAATGCTTTCAATAGTTGTCAATGGTTTAACATTTATTGTTTTTTATTCTTGACCTGCAAATCTCACTTAGAAATTTTTTTTCTCTTGCAAATTTTACTTAGAATTTTTTTTTACTTACAAGTTACTTAGAAATTAAGCTTTCTTAAATTTTTTTCTTTACCCTTAGACTTTTTTCCCCCAATTTTTTATGTGATCAAAGGGAGAGAAGGGAATATTAAGTCTAGTGGGAGGTAGTAGTTAAATTTAAATTTAAAAATCTTTTTGCACTTTATTGCATATTCTTTACTTGGTATTGTAATTTTATTATCTCTACTTGATGGTTAGTTTACCCTAACTTAACTTGGGTTGCTCACATCAAAAAAGGGGAGATTGTTGGAACCCCAAGGTTATTTTTAGTGTGATCAACCAACTTAGGTTAGGTCCTATTATCTTCTAATCCATGTGTCTAAGTGTGCAGGAGCTTAGGAGCACAGGAAGTCGAGCGGATCGGAAGACGCGGCTAGTGAGAAGAACAACACTGGAGAGAGCCGACGGGCTCGGTGCGTCTGAGGGACGAGGTGCCGCGGAAGAGTACACCGGTGAATGAGTAGAACGTACGTGATGTTTTAGGGATGGGAAGCCGAGGAGGAAGGCTTCTCGAGGAGAAGGTCGGAAATTAGATTCGGGTGAGTTCTATTTCAGTGGTCAAAATCACCCAGGAGATCACAGTAGCAAAGGAGCGAAATGGAGCTGCAAGTGCTGCTTGAGGTGCCTTCAAAGGCTGTTGAAGGCGCCTCTGTACCTTCTATGGAAGGCACCTTCCATGGCTGGAAGGCGCCTTCAATGAACAGTGTGAAGGTGCCTTCTAAGGCTATAGAAGGCGCCTTTGACCATGCTGAAATGAGTCATTGGCAGTGGATAAGGTTTTATCCACGTGCGCCTCGCTGGAGGCGCCTTCCAGCCCTATGGAAGGCGCCTTCAGCCTGCGGATAAAATTTTCCAAGGGCTATAAAAAGACCCCTGGACCTAGGAAAGAAGTAACAACTTATATATTCACTTTCCTAGTCTTTTCTGAGCTTTCATTGTGTGTAAAAGGCTTCTTTGCCTTTAGTGAAGGAGATTCTTAGTGAGCTTTCTACTGCTTTGAATTAACAACCATCTAGGTTGTAATTAAGTAATTCTTGGCCTTTTACTTTTTTTTCTTTAAGTTGTTATTTCTATTTTAATTGCTTTGCTAATCTGAGTTGAAAGATGAGAAAGGAGTTTATTTTAGTGTTTTAAGTGACTCAACCCTCTGCAGCCGGCCAAATCGGTCCAACATAAATGAGGCACTTTGTGTTGATGTCTGTCTGCTGGGCACGATTGGAACTCCTTGGAGAAGTTGTCAGACTCACAGTAGAATTGCAGCAAGAATCGGGAGCAGTCAGAGGCTCAAATGTGCGCGCAGTAGCTTGTATGTACTTGTTTTGTAAGTGCTTACTTGAGACTGCCTTATAAAGGGCTTGGAGGGCGCCTCCCATAAGCATGGAAGGCGCCTCCAATAAGGCAATCTCTATCCCAAGCAAATCGACATTTATCTGTGATGGATTTCAAAAATTATCCTTCGGAGGGCGCCTTCCATAGCCATGGAAGGCGCCCTCGGGTATTGTTCACCCGAAGGCAGCTTTGCTTCTTTACTTGCTTTCTTGCCCTACAACAAATATGTTAGTCCAAATATCCTGCAAGATAAGTGTTAGCACAAATATAATAAATAGAGTAATTAGTTCCTGTCCTCCCATGATCAAGAACTAGTCAAGGTCTTAGTTTAGGGATCTCAAATGGACCTAAACTGGACCGACGCCTACTGTCTCTCAACTGGGATGCGTCCTCACAATCACTCTTCTTCAGTGACTTACCTTTACTTACCTTTTTCCAGACATTCGGTCAGCCCGTCGACCAGTCTGGACTTCATGCCAGCTATCCGGTCAGCCCGTAAACCTAGCTGGACTTCGTCCCAGCTATTCGGTCGACCCGTCAATCTAGCTGGACTTTGTACCAACTATCCGGTCAGTCCGTCGACCTAGCTGGACTTCGTGCCAACTATCTGGTCGGCCCGTCGACCTAGCTGGACTTCGTACCAGTTATCCAATTGGTTCGTTGACCTAGCTGGATTTCTCCTGCACACTTAGTCAGATTGTTAGATTACAATGAACCTAATTTAACTTACTTTGTCATTCATCAAAACCTGAGTTAGACCGTTAGTGCTAACCGCATCAACAACAACTACACAATAGCTATTATAACATTGTAGCAGTTACTATATAGTAATTATTACAACTACACAATAGCTGCTACAACTATACAGTTGCTGCTACAACGTAATAGTTGTTACAACGTAGTAGCTACTATAATGTTGTAGCAATTAGTGTGTAGTAGCTACTACAACACAATGTTGTAGCAATTATTGTATAGTAGCTGCTATAATGTTTTAGCAGCTACTTTATAGTAGTTGCTACACAGTAGCTGCTACAACGTCGTAGCAGCAGCTATATCACCTTTAAAAATCAGCAACACAGTGATTGTTACATGCAATCATAGGAGAGAGAAGAGAAAATTTTATTTTAATATAAGAGAAAAGTTGTTGCATGGAGAAGAGAGAGAGAGAGATTAAAAAAAATTAGGTTTTTGCTATATTAGTTCGCCTACGCCGGATTTTGCTTACGAACGTGTAGGAGGCATCGGGCATGATAACATATCTGTGTGTGTGTGTGTGTATATATATATATATATATATATACTTCGACCCATACTTCTAGACTTACATCTGTGTCTCACTATATTTGTTTATTTATTTTTATTTTTTAAAACTTCTGTTTATACTAATAAGATTTTATATTTAGGATTTAGGGGTTGAGTTATTGTACTAAGCATAAATAAAAATTTTAAAATAAAAAAAATATTCGAGGTTTGCACAGGGTGTGCACGGTAAGGTCCTTAGGGTAATACTCTCTCTCTCTCTCTCTTTATATATGACAAAACTCATATCCTACGCGCTTATTTGGTGCGCAACTGTGCACGCTCGAGGCACCTGGATTCAATATAGGAGCCTCGAGCGATAAAATAATTTTTTTCTTGTTTTTATGTACTTAAGTGCTTGGAATTAATCCAAGCGCCTCAGTACAGTAAAGTTTTTTTTTTGTTTATTTTTTAGCTCCAGGGTTATCCCAATTATATTTTATCTTTAAGATTTAGGGGTTGGGTTTATAGTGTTCATGCTAAAAAAAATTTAAATACTCACGGTGTATAGTATATAGTATTTAGGGTACGTATTTAAGATTTAAAATTTTAGGATTTAGGGTTAGGTATATTGGGTTTAAGCCAATAAGATTTTTCCTCTAGGGTTCAGACTTCCCTCTTAAATTATAATGTTCAAGATAAAAAAAAATTAGATACTTACAAGTATATTATATATACTTAGGGTTTAAAATTTAAGAAAATATTAATTAAAAAAAGTTGCATAAAAAAGTATTGCATGAGGCGCCTGGAACAAATCTAGGCACCTCTTGCACAGTGTCACACATATGCGCGTGTAAGAAGTTGCATGTAATATCAGTATTCTATATATAGTGTTAGGATATGCTACGGATCGTTCCCTGTGGAATAGTCCACAACAAGTCGATTGAGGTGTTTGAAAATAATCCATGCTCTTCGATTCTTTTTTAATATATTTTTAAAGTTTTTGGTTGAGGCGCCAAGTTTTGATCCAAGCGCCTCAATTCTTCTTTTTTATTTTTAAAAATTAAAAATCCTTAAATTTTAAACTGAAACTTTTTAAATACATATATTATACCCTGTGAGTATCTAAAATTATTTTTTCTTGAACAGTATAACTCAAGAGGAAAGTCTAAACTCTAACGGGAAAATCTTATTAGCTTACACCTATTATAACCCAATCCCTAAATCATAAAATCTTAAACCCTAAATACATATAATATACCCCATAAGTATCTAAAAGTTTTATTTTAAACACTATAATCTAAGAGGGAAGACTGAATCCTAGATGAAAAATTTTATTAGCTCAAATTCATTATGATCCAATTCCTAAATCCTACAATTTTGAACCTTAAATACATATAATATACCCTAAAATAAATAAATATAAATATATATATATATATATATATCCATCACATTCTTTTGTAGTAAAACAAATGGAGTCCACTCGGATATATATCCATCACATTCTTTTGTAGTAAAATAAATGGAGTCCACCGTCCTAGTGGCCTACACGGTCAGCTCCATAGTTATAGATAAATTAGGAAGCTGTAGTTGACCACATTCTTAGAGGACATATATAGTAATTTAAAATGATTCAAAATTATTATTTTTTAGACAAAAATTAAAAAAAGGGCATGTTTGTGTCCTATTTTAGTGTATTTGAGCAATGTTGTTCCAATCAAATTTTGATGAACTACTTTAGATTATAGCTCCAATTGAAGCAATTTCAATAAAAGTGTTTTAATTATTTACAATAAAAGAATTGTAAGAATACAATCAATTATATTTTTTTAAATAACAACTTTGTTCCGGCATTGCAGGAGAAAAAAGGTTCCTTTTGTGTTTTTTTGGTTTTCCTATTATTCTAGAAAAAGTAGCAAGCTTTCAAATTGAAAATGTGTGGAATTTAACATTCAACAACTAAAATTTTTTTTAATGATAGAAACAACCATCCATTGGGTAAAGAGCACGGACATGTGTTGCTCGTGTGTTTATATCCATCCCCTTGAAATTAATAATTGCGGATTGACGGGAAAAAAAGTTTGCCGAGGACTTGGGGATAAAATAAGACTTATTGTGTCTGAATAAAATATTAATTCAAAGGAAGGTGTTGAGGTTTGACCAGGTGTTAGTGTTATAAGGAAAACATGGGAAAATTTGATATATAATAATTTATGGGAAGCCTATTGTTTATTGGGAGAATAAACCTAATTTAGCCATTAATCATGGACGGATGAAAACAAGTTCCTCCGCTTACTCTGCTTACTTGGGAGGAGAGAAACTTGAGGAAGGAATGAAGGATGGAAAAAAAATACTAGAGATGGAAAGAAGCACGACATTATTAAAAGACTATGTTTTTTACTCATAAAAATGTTTGATATGCAAATGAATAAAATATTTTTTTTTCAAGGTAAATGTTTTCCCTTCATGCGCTGCAGCGTTAAAACACAGAAATATAATATAGTTTTTTTTTGTTTTAACAATGGTAAAATATCTCTTTCTTTTTCAGTAAAATCTTAGGCCAGTTGGAGCACGGGCGGCGGAGCTAACACGGCCCAGTGTCCACGCTGGGCCCAGACAAAACATTAATACAGAACCCTAAGCCTACGCCTACGCCCGCGCCTTCCGCACCCAAAGCAAGCTACGCAAGGAAGCTCAATCATATCCAATTGGACAAAAAGGCGATAATGTTCGCCCCTAGTGCCACGTGTCCAAGACAATCACGAGAGAGGTTAATCACGGTAGCCGAAGGGTAGGGATTTACGCTCTTGCTGCCGTCGTGATTCGAACCCACGTTCTCATTGGACAAACTTCTACGCTCCAACCACTTCGGATAACCCCGTGGGACAGCTCAATCATATCCAAAGTAACCCTAAACTTTGTTGGTTTTTTTTTGGCTTCCCGGTGAGGTAGCCTTTCGAGCGAGAACAGATTTTTTTTTTTTTTTTGTCCATAATCTCTAATCTCTTTCTGGCCCTTCCTCAATTTACATGTTAGATTGTAGTCAGAATCCATTTAAAATTGATTACGATATCTCCTAAGTTTACCTTTCCACCTATATTATAATTTAGATTAAATTAGACAATCTAAAAGTGTCACCTAGAAATGTCCTGATTCATTTTTAGGGGTTCGGGGGTAAATCCAAGCATCCGGACTTGTGAAAGTCATCTAGAAGTGTGCATCAAATGGAGGTACAAGATAATATATAGAGGAGGGGATGGAAACAAACAATGTGATTTGTTGGGAAACTTGTTATTTAGAATAAGCAACAACTCAGGGCAACAGTCCAAACTAGGACCGCAGTTGGCTTGTTGCTTTGGACTGCAGTTGGCTTGGTGCTGGAGCAGCAGTGATGTGTAGTCGATGAACTAGTAGGCCAAAAGAGAAAAGTGGGGAAGTTTTACATTTTTGAATTAGTAGTCTCAACATTTTGCTTTAATCCAAACACAGTGGAAACTGAGATTATATTTACTTTAATCCACCAAGAATCTGAAATTATTCTTATTTTAAACCACGAAGGATTATAAAAGCAGACAATCACCAAGAATAAGCAAGGAAAGGAATGGAGAGCTCAGTGAGCCAAAAAGAAACCCACCAACAGGTTCATCATTATTTGTTTCTTCTTCCTCTATTTAGCTCGACTCAAAGAAGATAGTGAAAAATAACAGGCACCAGGTTGGAAAAGATTTTTTGCTCATGTTGGCCCAGGTTTCCTTGTCTCATTGGCCTACCTTGATCTTGGAAATTGTAATATCTTTTTCATTCTCAAAACTTTATTTTGTATTTATCTTTAAATATATGAACTTATTTACTTTTTTTTTTTGAGACTGATCTGCAAGCTGGAGCAAACCACAGATACGAACTCTTATGGGTGATACTAATCGGTCTGATTTTTGCACTCATTATCCAATCATTGTCAGCAAATCTAGGAGTGACTACAGGTATAATTAGCGCTCATAATTTTCCTTTTTGTATAAAATCTATAGATTAACATGATCAATAAATAAAGGAAAGCACCTGGCTAAATTGTGCAAAGCAGAATACCCTACATTTATAAAGTATTGCCTCTGGTTGGTGGCAGAGCTAGCGGTGATTGCTGCTGATATACCTGAAGGTATTGTGTTGAGGTCTTAAGATTATATGCATTTATTCTAAATTTATTTATTTATGTATTATTTTGATATACAGTGATAGGATCAGCCTTCGCTCTCAACATCTTGTTCCATATTCCAGTTTGGACAGGAGTGCTTTTGACCGGATTGAGCACCCTTATACTGCTTGGATTACAAAAATATGGGGTATGCTTGAATCATTATCCAAATACTTTAATGTCTAAACGTGAGATTAAATATAAGTTTAGCAACATATATATTTTTCTAAATAGAAATTATGGGGCCAGTAGCATTCTGTATTTCCTTTGATCTTATACTCTTTATAAACAGGACACTCATGAAAATGCGTAATTTAAAGAAGAAAACTGATAATTTTTCATTTTGCTCATCTAGTTGACTATATATATAGATATATATAATAATTTGATAACTTATATATCCGTTCAGTATATATTTTTGGACGACTCTCAAAAGTGAATCGGGGTGTCATGGAGGAACTCCGGGCATCCAAACTTATGAAAATCATCCAAAAATATACACCGAACGAAGGTACAGATTAACAAATTTCTATATATATATAAACAATTACTAAAGAGATATTTTTTGACAATCACATCCACTGTACAAGATAAAAAGAAACGAAAGCATGAACTTTGAAATATATCACCATTTGTTTCATGGTATCACAAGATGACTTTTCTTTTAGAACCATTTTATATTGATTCTGACTAATTCTAATGGCGTAAGCTGATTTAAAACAATGTCTATCTAAAATAAATAAACTTAATAGTAATTTGATTTGACTTTGCCTTATTACTGATTACTCCCTCTGATTTACTCACTGCAATTGTAATTTCTTGCAGATGAGAAAGCTTGAACTATTGATCTCAATTCTAGTGTTTTTGATGGCCGCCTGTTACTTTGGGGAGTTGGTCTACGTGAAGCCACGTGCAACAGAGGTGATGAAGGGTCTGTTTATTCCAAGATTGCAGGGAGATAGTGCAACCGGAGATGCCATTTCTCTCCTGGGCGCGCTTGTCATGTCGTAAGTAAACAGACTCAACCAAACACTTGCACAGTTGCACCTCACAATTCATAATCCTTACAACAAATCCGTTTTCAGGCACAATTTGTTTCTACATTCAGCACTGGTGCTCTCAAGGAAGACGCCACCTTCCGCCAAAGGAATCAACGTAATCAAATCTATTTGATCAAGTAATACATTTCTGTCTCTCTTTTTTTTTCTTTTTTATTATAGGATGCCTGTAGATATTTTTTGCTGGAGAGTGGCTTAGCTTTGTTCGTGGCGTTGCTCATCAACATCACAGTAGTCTCAGTCTCCGGAACTGTGTGCGCTACCACTGATCTCTCAGCTGAAGACTCTGATAGATGTAGTGATTTGACCTTGAACTCTGCGTCTTTCTTGCTCAAGGTCTGTGACTAAGCTCTGCATCAATACTGTAGTGAATTTCAACCCTAAACTCTGCTCGCGATGAGTTTTTACAGAATGTGCTAGGCAAATCAAGCTCCATCCTCTATGGAATTTCTTTATTGGCCTCCGGCCAAAGCTCTAGAATCACAGGCACATACGCTGGCCAATATATCATGCAGGTAACAACGACATATTACTAAAGTCATTTCGTTTTAAAATTCATTATATCTACTGCTTGTTTAGGGTTTTCTGGAAATCAAAATAAGAATATGGTTGCGAGACCTTATAACAAGATGCATTGCAATCTGTCCCAGTCTTATCGTAGCCATTATCGGAGGAACAACAGGATCAGGGAGGCTTATAATCATAGCATCGGTACAGAATATTACATTTTATTCTTAGAAATTAGAAGATATTAATATTTGCTCCTCGACCTTGGTAGATGATTCTCTCCTTCGAACTGCCCTTTGCCCTCATCCCTCTCCTCAAGTTCAGCAGCAGCAGCGTCAAGATGGGGCCTCACAAGAACTCCATCTACGTGAGCTCATACCATTTTTTTATTCTCGCAATAATCAAGGCCACCATGTTTCCATTATTGCTGACTGCTCAGTTAATGTTAGATAATTGTGGTCTCATGGGTGCTTGGCTTGGGCGTGATTGGGATCAACATCTACTACTTGAGCACGAGCTTCATCACTTGGATCATCCACAGCAGCTTCCCGAAGCCTGTGACTGTTTTGATTGGGGTCATTGTCTTCCCTGCGATGGCATTTTATGTGATCTCTTTGATCTACTTGATGTTTAGAAAGGACAGGACGGTGACCTTTGACGAGAAGTTGGAGGTTTCGGTGGAACAAGGAGGGCATGAAGTCAGAGACTGACATGCAGGTAGGGGTTATCCTGAGCTATATAGCCTAGTCCAAATTTTTTATTTATGTTGTTGTGCATTATTGGATTGTAAAGTAATAATGGGGCAAGCAATTTGTTCTTATTCTTGAATTTATGTTTTTTTTATAATTTAGGTGTTCGGTTTCCACCCGGAAAGTATTTGGACTTTCTCTTGATTCGCCTACTGTGTAATCCGAAGCATAATTTATACACACTAAAGAGGCTAACTTTCTAAATATCCCTTCTTATTGAGATTTAAATTTTGATTTTATTTATTTCTTGGAGTTTTTTACCATTCGCATCATATTCTCAAAATATTCATTCTTATTGAGATTTAAATTTTGATTTTATTTATTTCTTCGAGTGTTTAATTATCATTTGCATCATATTCGTGGGAGCTAGCAGCTGTATTTATGATTCTCGTAAAAAGAGTGTGTTATATTTGAGCATGTGATAAAGAGACGTGTCAAGTATCTACTTAGATTATATTTCTTAGGTGTATTATGGATGTATAATTTTATTTTAAATAGTTCTCATATTCATGCGAAGCTTAACTTAGAAATGTAGTCGCAATGTTAAAATTGCTATTGTATGATCTAGATTCACGAGTTTGAATTTCAAAAATAATCTCTTATAAGATAAAATAATTATCATTTTTTTATGTAAAGCTTAGCTTATAATATATATTGTTTCTATCAATTATTCCACCACTGAAATTAAAAGGATAAGTTTTTAAGTATGGTTGTTAAAAAAATAAATTGTTTATATAATTTTTTTTACTTATCCTCCATTTCCTTCGCATTCAAATCTAATCTAAGAGCATCTATATCTGATTCCCTAAATAAATTCACTTTTCATTTTTAAGTTTATCATTTTTTCGTCTGACGCAGTGAAAATTCAGGATTTGTTTGGTAAAGCAGTTCAAAATATTGTTCCGATTGAAGCAATTTCAATAAAAAAAAATGTTCTAATTATATTTGATCGAATTATTCCACTTTTGATTAAATTAGAATAATTTTAACTCTTTGTTTTTTTTAAAATTTTTATTATTATTATTTTTAAACTAAGAACGATTCCCTCCACCTAATATATTAATATTAATATTTAAATAATGTATTATAGTTTTAAAATTATTAAATCATGTACCCATTTTCTATTTTACCCTCATCCTCAAATCAATTATACTGAAAAAATCACTGTTCTTAATATATTAGGTCAAATTGATGTTTGAGATAATTGATATAATCATAAGAACTAAAAGGACTCATAGAATCTAGTTTCACTTCATTCCGAACTCTCTAGGTTCATCAATCGATTTTGGTCGAATAAATTTATATTGATTTTATTTAAGTTCATTGGACCCTAGTTTCAAAAAATCACTGCTCTCAATATATTACATCAAATTAATATTTGATAGTATTTTTACAGTCAGAAGAACTAGACGAACATATAGAAATCGGTTTCATGTCATTTCAAGATCTCTACGTCCATCAGTCGATTTCGATCGAAAATTAATTTGTGTTCAAAAAAACACTGCTCTCAATATATTGGGTCAAATTGATGTTTGATAGTATTTTTACAATTAGGAAAACTAGACGAGCATATAGAAATTGATTTCATATCATTCTGAGATCTTTAGGTCTATCAGTCGATTTTGATCGAAACCGGCTAATGGTGTAGAATGAAATCGATTCAACTGATTTAGTTTTCCAGTCAAATTTAAAATTATAATACATGATTTAGTTATTTTGAAAACTTATCTACTGGATTTGATAAAAAATTGAAAAAAAAACTAGTAAATAGAAATAAGTTAATGATGGTGTCTCCCCGACCTACTCTTCGTCGGCCTCTCCATGACAAGCACCGGCATATATAGCTCATTCGGACCTTTCAATTCATAGTGTGGATATCGGACCTATGAATGAGGATATTGTTGATACTCATTAAGAAAAGAGGGAGTGACTTAGATAAATCTTGTTTGTCAATAACCTTGGACCAATCAATCATTATATGGCCTAGAAAATAATAATAATAATAATACACTATCTTTAAGGGTTGTCTCCTTCTTAGGGGTGCAATCGAGCCGAGCCGAGCCGAACTCTTTGATGTTTGAGTTTGACTCGTTTATAATCGAGCTGAGCTCAAGCTTTATTTAACGAATATATTCATACCTCACGAGCTTATTCGAGCTTTTATCGTGCCTAAACGAGCTTAATAAATCTAAATTATAAATTTAAATATTCATTAAAAACTAAATTATATATTTTTAAAAAATTATAATATTCTTGTTAAAATTTATAATTTTATTCTAATAAATAAATTTAATATATTTGTATATGTTTTTTCATAAGTAGAGTGTAAAATCTATAAATTCAATATCAAAACTATTATTATTTTTATTTAAAAGTTGATTTATGAGCTTAACGAAATTATTGATTCGAGCTAACAAGCCGAATATTGTGAAGATTGAGCTTGGTTTGTTTATCTTAACGAACCTCATTAAACGAGTTCAAACGAGCTTTTATCGAATCGAGCTTCGAATAGCTCATGAGCGACTTGACTCATTTACACCTCTATTCCTTCCCTTTCCGCAGCAAGCTAAGCCTACACCCTTCACACTCTGCATAGGTCCTATATATGCACTCTGCACTAACTTACAATTACATATCTTCATAAATACTTCCTTTTCCTTTTCCATTTTTCGTATAATCAATTGAGCTCCTACTTTGGAATCATGAACAAAGGCATATAAATGGGGAAAAAATTATAGTTGTGCTCGAAATAACGCCACTCAGAACCTGGAAAGTGATCACCAGAAATCTTGAAAGAGGAAAAGGACCTACCAGGTGCACCAAAAACTAGAGGTATCTGAAAATCGCAGTCACTTGGAAGGTAAAAGAAGACGCAACCTGTCATTAGCAAACTTTTATATGCATGGGCTCTGGAAGGATGAAAGTAATGACGATAAAAATAACAGTTCTCAATATTAATGAGAAATTAATTTCAATTACCGTTTATCAACGGAGCCATGAGCTTTCGCATTTTCCTCTCTTTTTCTCTTCCACCTACACAACAATAGCTCCACCGCCATAAGCGCTGATTCTGAAATAGGGGAAGATGACACGTTAGCTAGGTGGTTCTGATATTGACTGCGAGAAGACAAAGACCTTGACGATGCGGACAAACCTGTGTGGCAAAAATAGGAACTGAAAGAAGAAAACATTAGTCATTGGACCAGGGAGGAGTCCCGACGTAAGCACTCCGATATTCAAGTCAGGCAAGTGATCAAAGAAGATGAATCATGATGAACGATAGAAAATGAATACTAAGTCTTGAGTGAGTAGTGATGCCTTGCGTACCTGTGCCCATGAAGACCCCGTATATAGTATTACTTTTTTCTTTTTACACGAATCTCGATGCATTACCAAAATATAATAAATCATTATTACATTCTGACACCTTTTCTAGAATAGGCCCGTAATTATGACACTTTATAGGGTAGCATTGGAATATTCTTTATTTTCTGGTAACAATTACACAAAACGTCAAAAAGGAATATTGGGTCGTTGGGTTGATAGGTCATTAATACGTTTTCGATGATAGGCTGGTCGAGTCTCTTATAATATTTGATCGGGCCTCATCTGCCTAGACGAGGAGTTCGATCGGCTAAAGAGCACTGACCCATTTGAGGACTCAACCTCTTGAAGACTAGGTAGTTGCCCAGCGAGGAAATTCGGTCGACCCAATGTCCGCTTGGACAATGAGTCTGGTCGGCTAAAGAGCGTTGAACATCTTGCGGACTTGACCTCTTTGAGACTTGGTATCCACTCAGATAGAGAGTCCAATCCGCCAAATGTCCGTTCGGACAAGGAGTCTGGTCGGCTAAAGAGCGTTGAACATCTTGAGGACTCAGCCACTTTAAGATTGGGTATCCTCCCGGCCAGGGGGTTCGGTCGGCCAAATGTCTACTCGAACAATGAGTCTAGTCGGCTAAAGAGCATTGAACATCTCAAGGACTCGACCTCTTTAAGACGGGGTATCCGCTTAGACAGGGAGTCCGGTCAACCTAATGACTAACTGGACAGGGAGTTTGGTTAGACTAGCCCAAGATTTCATCGGGCTGGGGGGACTCAATATCCGTCTGGACCAAATGTTCGATCAGCTAGACTACCTAGTCGAACTGTGCGACCATGCTTGCCTCAAGTGTTGACCCTCCTTGACTTTGACCGCCACATCAACCTGTCTTCTTGACTTCCATCCCAGTTTCGAGGGCCTACCTTATTCGCCATATCATAAGCCTCCTTTTCAAATTAGTCGAAGGAGACTACAAGCTCAACTGACTAAACATTCATTTTGTACTTCTCAGCCTTCATATTTTTTCCTTGGTGTTATGTTAATGTGTGCACACCAATTCATGTGGGTAGTGCTTAAACGACTATGGACTCGCGCAAACGTTATTTCGATCGATCGAAAGGTTTTCACCTTAGTGTATTCGTGTAGTACTTGACTCGATTATCTTCCGTTCAGCACTGATTTGTGACAACCCGTTTTGGATAATATTGGTTAAGTGATCGTACGACCAGATGGTCAAAATATATGGGGAAATCCACTTATAACTCAGCCAATTGGTACGAGACTCTGGGACATAGGCGCGAGAGCAGACTCGCTTATAACCCTATCGGACGACATGAGAGTCTGGGATATAGCGTGAGAGCAGACTCGATTATAACCCGACCGGACAACATGAGAGTCTGGGGCATAGGTGTGAGAGCAAGCTCGCTTATAACTCAGCCGGACGGCATGAGAGTTTGGGACATAGGCACGAGAGCACGCTTGCTTATAAGTGGGTCAGACGACGCTAGAGTCTGGGACATAAGCGCGAGAGCAAGCTCGCTTATAACCAGACAGAACGACACGAGAATCTAGGATATAAGTGCAAGAGAAGGCTTGCTTATAATCTGATCAGATAGCAAAAGAGTTTGGGATGTAAGCACGAGAGCAGACTCGCTTATGATCCTGTCGGACAGCGCGAGGGTCTGAAACATAGTTGCGAAAGTAGACTCACTTATAACTCGATCGAACGGTATGAGAGTCTGCAATATAGGCGCGAGAGCAAACTCGCTTATAACTCTGCCGATCGGTACATGAGTCTGGGACATAGGTGGAGAACAAGATCGCTTATAACTCAGTCGAACGATACCAGAGTCTGGGACATAGGCACGCGAGTACATTTACTTATAACTCGACTGATCGATACAAAAGTCTGGGACATAGACGTGAGAATAAACTCACTAGCAAACGTTTCACTTTTTCTTTTCCAGCCAACAATAGCAACAATCTTATAATTAGTCATCAACTGTTATCTCTTTTTAACCCTCTTATAATTAGCCAAATATCAAGATTTTTCAAAGTTTCGCTCAGTACATATGCTAGCAGATTTTCTTCCTTTACTCTATTCCGGTAAATTCCAGCCACCAGAATTGCAGTGGTGACTTTCGAAAGTCCCCAAGTTTGCTGCCCTCGGCAGTAAAACTATAGTCTTATGTTGCTCTTCTCTATTGGTGGTTATTATTTTAAAAGATTTAATTGATTGTATAGTTGAAGGTCCAAACTCAACATTTGACATCTCCCCGTTGAGTTTTTCGTCGGAGGATAGTAATGGCAAAGATAGCCGTCCAAGCATTCCTTGATATTAATCAAAAATTGATTTTAATTACTCAATCGTAACTATATTTTTATTTTTTTATATTTATTATTATCATATTCATCTTAATATATTACCAGCTTAAGATAATTATCAATAAAGAAGCCATTGTTTTCCCTTTATTTTTTATATATTTCCTATTGTCTAAAGAATACAATGTGGTTTGTTGGGGAACTTATTTAGGATAAGCAACAACGCATGGCAGCAGTCAAAACTGGGACAGCACTGGGCCGCTGCTGGATCAGTAATGGTACGTAGTAGTTGTAGTAGGCCTAAAGAGAAAAGTGGGGAAGTTTTACATTTTTGAACGAGTAGTCCCAACACTATCATTATAAAAAACAAGTATATTAGAGACGAAATATTTTGTTGCAAACGCTTGGTTTTTCGTCGCTAGCACTATTTTGCGACAATACATTTTCGTCACTAATAGTCACAAATATTATTTATGACTATTATTATATTTAGTCACAAATAGTACTAATTTGTTGTGGCTTTAATTTCGTCACTAATAATTTATAGCTATTTACTGATTTTTTTGTAGTGTGTTTTACTTTAATCCATGCACAATGGAAACCGAGATTATATTTACTTATTTTAGGCTACGAAGGATTATAAAAGCAGGCTATGAAGAGTGTGGGGACACTGCAATCACCAAGAAGGCAAGGAAGGGATAGCCCAGTGAGCCAAGAAGAACCCTAGCACCAGGTTTATATCACTATTTGCTCCTTCTGATTAGTTACTTGAAGGCGCCAAGATAGAAAAGATTTCTTGCTCATGTTAGTCTCATTGGTCTACCTTTATCCGGGAGACCATAATAATTTTCTCATTCTCTAAACTTTTTTATATTTGTTTTGAAATATATAAATTAATTTGCTTTGTTTTGAGATAGTAGAGGAGCAAATCACGATACTCTTGTGGGTGATCCAAAATCAGCTTGATTTTTATACTCATTATCTAGCCATTATCAGTAAATCTGGGATGACTACTGGTATAATTAGCACTTAGCTTATAACTTTTCTTTTTTCTCTTTTTCTTTTCACAAAATCTATGGATTAACAAGGGAAGCACCTACCGTAACTATGTAAAACAGAGTACTTACATTTGTGAAGTATTGCTCCTGACAAGTGATAGAGTTGGCTGTGATTGCTATTGATATATCCGAAAGGTGTTGTGTTGGGATCTAAGATTATGTGTATTTATTTTAAATTTATTTATTTATGTATTGCTTTGATGTGTAATGCTAACAACAACCTTTGCTCTCAGTATTTTGTTCTATATTCTAATTTGGGCCGGAATACTTTTACGGGGTGGAGCACCTTGATATTTCTTGGATTGTAGGGATAAAGGGAAAGCTTGAATCATTATCCAGACACATTAAAGTCTGAATATGAGATTAAATCTAAGTTTAGCCACATAGAAGTTATGCGGCCAATACTGTCCTATATTTCCTCTCTTGCACTCTTTTTAAGGACTTGTCTGTCCTGGGCCCTAGCTGAGCTAGTAACTATGGATAGAATTACGCATCAAGGGTTGAAATCGTGTGACCATACCTTCCCCACGGGGATCAATTTCAATGTCCTATTTTACTCACTCTTAATAGTGTGAGACAGTTATGGGAGACCGCAAAGATGATTAATTTTCTCCAATTGTCGCATACATCCATCTTTTGTACTCTTTATAAGGATGTGCATTTGGACTTCCACTATAAAAAAATATTATTATTATCGACTGAATATTTCGTCGATATTCCATCAGTATATAACATTATCGACGAAATACCGACGAAATTTATGGTATCGGAAGTATTTTGATCGGTATTGACTTTACCGACAGAAACGTATATCCATCGGTAAGTACCGACCGAATATATAATTCCGTCGGTATATTACCGATTGCATTTTTTACCCGTCGGTAAAAAACCAAACGACGGTAAACGGAGACTACCGACGGAATCAGGGGTTCCGTCAGTAGTATGCCGATAGAATCAGTGATTCCGTCGATAGGTCCCGACAGAATAATTGATTCCGTCGGGACCTACCGACGGAATCACTGATTACGTCGGGAATATATCGTAAAAATCACTGTGCTTTTTCGATAATTTACCAACGGAAACTATAATTCCGTCGGTAAAATACTGGAAAAAATTTGAAATTCAGCCTCTGTTTTGCTCATTTCCCATATACAATTTTAATACAAATACAAACCATCACAAACGATGGCATCATAAACACAATCCACATGATATATTAACAACATACAACAACAAGATCACAATATAAATCAATCCACAATCTCCAAAATACAACATACAACAAATATATAAACATAACTGAACGACAAATAGAAAATCTCCAAACTATAATAAAATCTAAGTATCAAGTTCTCACAATCATAAGTATCTAAAAGTATATAAGTGAACGACAAATACAAAATATCCAAAATACATACCATGATACATCACTTATACATATATCCGAATATAATCCTGTAAAAGTCAAATACAATAGATTATTGATCCTGTCCGAACCAGGGGTCAACGAACGCTGGGGATGTGGCGCTCCCTGCTGGATTCTCGAGTACTCCGGTGAACCTACAGCAAAACCGAGCCGGGGGGGTGTCCCAGCGACGGCCCTCCGACGCTCAAGTCAGGCGAGAAATAGATGAAGAAGGTGGCTGCAAGATGAAGACTCGCGTACCTCCGGTGAATAAATGGAGACCTTATATAGACCTCTCCAAGGAGCCTGGGCGCGCCAATCGAAGCAATCTCCTGCTTTCGACCATGCCCAGGTATGGGTCTGTCAGAAGGGCATCCATAAGGCCATACCGCTACTGTATCAACCTTTCCATTATGTGACGGCAAGATCTTCTATTGTGAAATCTTGTGTACGGCATAATCATTGGACATGCCTCTGCTGACATCCCATATCCCGAGCCGAACGAATAGGCCGCTCGGCTAACCTTTGTATCCTCGCCCTTATCCTGGCCGAACGGACCACCCGCTCGGCCCCTCGGTTCCAGCCGGGCAGACGCCCGCTCGGCCATTCAATCCTCCTGCCTTGGCGTCGGAAACCCAAGCCTGGCTGGGTTATCTCTGGCTCCGCTCGAACTTGCTCAACTGCTTGACGCGGCCCTTACCCGCTTAGTCAACCCTCCATCCGTCCTCAGGCTGGGACCCTTCAGGGTCACCGCCGGATCACTTGCCTCCCCTTCAAGTCTAGTCGAAGGAGGCAGTGAGTCCGACTGACTGGACTATGTGTCCGAGCGGGCGGTCGTCGCCTTACCGTCGCCTATGATATACCTAGAGCCGTCCGGCCCTTAGGCCAAATTCAGCCGCTCGGCTCTTCGCTTTGGATGTCTTGGCGTTCAGCGTGGATGTTTGTTTGTCTAAATCTTCTCGAAAATCGCGCAAATCCTTTCCATTAAGTCGAAGCATGCGCGGTATGGGCGCATTAATTGCGCCTGGTGACAGAGCGCCACGTGGCTCTTCTCGCGTGGCGGTGATGAGCCGTACGATGGGACGCGATTACTTTGAAATGGACGGTTAGATGATGACCTCGTCTCTCGTGACCTGCATCCGACGGTCGAGGACGACCAGCCTCGTTCGTATAAAGCCTTCGTCTCCGCCCTTACGCTGCATTCTCTGTTTCATCGCACATCCTCCGTCGAAGGTGCCCGCGGCTGCCTCCTTCCGGTTGTCCTTGTTCTCGCCTCTTGGTGGTTTTCGACTTTCTGGTGACCTTCTCCGTTCATCTTCCCTCAGTAAGCTTCTCCCTTTCTTTCGTTCGGCCTTTCCCTTTCGCGTGGAACTCCTTTCGTTCCTTTGCTTGTGAACTCTTATCTGTTCTCCGTTTCCGAGTTTCTTTCGGCTTCCTTCTTTCTTTTTCTTGGTACTTCAATCATGGCGAGCACTTCCGTACCCGCTGTTAATGTTCATGGTCCCTGGTATATGACCATGGAGAGTCGGTTTGATGAAGAGGGCGCTCGGCGTCTTGTTCGGACGTACGGGATCCCGGACAACCATGAAATAGTTGTAGCCGACCCGACCGACCGGCCCCATAACTCGCCGATCTTTTCTGGACCAATTCCAGGGCGGCCTTAGATTTCCTACCCATCCCTTTATTTTGGAGGTTTGTAATTATTTCCGCATCCCGCTCGGCCAACTTGTGCCGAACTCCTTTAGGCTGCTGAGCGGGGTGGTTGTCCTCTTTAAGCTGCACAGTATCCCACTTGACCCCAAAATATTCCACTTCTTCTTCTACCCCAAACAATCCGAGTTGGGCACTTTTATTTTCCAAAGTAGAATAGACTTTAAATTTTTTGATAATATGCCGACCTCCAACAAGCACTGGAAGGAATTTTTCTTCTATATCCGACTTCCCGAGCGGCCAGCATTTCGAACCAAATGGCAAACCGCCGTGCCGACCCAGCCGGAGCTCGGCAAATTCAGAAGCAATCCGGCCTACCTTCATGCGGCTAACTGGTTGTCCGGTCAGCGGTACAAGATCGATCAGTTGCTTCTCAAGGGGGTGTTGTACATTTTCGGGTTATCTCCCGTTCGGGCCAATCTCCCCTACCGCATGGGTAAAGACTCTTTACTCCCTTCGCCTTTTTTATCTAACTGATTTTAATTTCTTCTATTGCAGCTGAAGTCATGTGGCGCTCCAAAGCTACCGCTCATCTGAAGTTGAAGGCCGTGGAAATTGAAGCGGCTACCAAAAAAGAGCTCGCCGAGCGGGGTCTCATCCCAGCCGCCCGGCAGATGCAGGAGAGGGGGGGCGCAGTTGCCCCATCCGCTTTAACGGAGGTTGAGGAGGATCCTGTTTCCTCTGCCCCAGCCGAGCTGGGAGTCCCCCAGGTCGGGGGTCCACCACTGGAAGTTCGGCGAAAACGTCGAAGAGACTCCAGTCTTCCGCCGACCCAAGAGGGGGAACCACAGGCGCCGATCGGGGTAGCTTCGCCAGACCGCACGCCGCCGCAGATCGAGACCCCATTGGCTTCGCCCACCGCACAGCCATCTGGCTCTCCTCCACGAACTCGTCGTCGCTTACGACGGTTGGGCGAAACCTCTACCATAGGGGAGTCCTCAGGCCAGGCGACTGCGGCTGAGGAAGCGCCGGCCGGCCACCCGACCATCAAGACTACTCTTCGATTCCCATCGGAGGAATATTTACTGTCCGCCGATCGACCCTCAAGCCCCGTTCATGAAATAACCCTGACGGGTCCGCTCGCCAAGCTTTTTGAGGACGCGCAGATTCAGGTGGCCCTCATGACGCCCAAGCAGCTCGGCGATAACAACATGCAGCAGGCGACTCAAGTAAATTCATTTTTCTTCCTGTGCCATGCTACTGTTGGGTTGCTGATTTTATTATTTCCCATACAGCGTTGGGCTGAGCAAATCGCCACTAGCCATCGGCTAGCCGAGCTGGAGGATCTCCTGGAAAAACTCCAAGTGTCGGGGGGTCCGTCGGCCGAGCGGGAGAAACAAACCCTCGAGGCCGAACAGAAGAAGGCCGCCGACCTGGCTACAGAGGTGGCTCGGCTAGAGGGCCAAGTCAAGAAGCGCGAAGCGGATGCCAAACGCGCTACTGCCCGGAAGAAGCGAGCGATAGCTGATCTGGACAAGATGAAAGTAGATGTCCGTGCGCTAGATCAGCGATCCAAGGATTTGGAGGCCCAGCTGAACACCGAGCAGGAGGACCGTTCGGCAGAACGCACAAAGGCTGAAATGGACTTGAAGGCAGTCCAAGATTCCTTAACCGCTTCCCGGGCGGTACTCAAAAAATATAAGGAGGCAGAGTCGAGCCGCCTAGCAACAACGCGCCAAGAATACCTCCGCTCGGAACGGTTCGGCGTAAAATTCGGCGATAACGTCTCATCAACTTTCGCCGAGGCGGTCAGGGTCACCATGGCGTACTTGAAGAGGGGTGGCCACCTTCCTGCGGGAATGCACATTCCCGCCTCCGACCTGGCGGCTATGATTGACGATATCCCGGACGCCTTTTTTAATTTTGAGGACCCGGAGTGAGGCGAGTTCTTCCAAGTACTTCCTGTATTTCATCCGCTCGGCGGATGTAAAATTTTTGTACTTGCCGTCCGGCATTATTGTAATCCTTTGCTTCTATTTTTGTTTGTCCTTCATTGCCCTCTTCTATCTTTTTGGTGTTCATTTGTAGAGTCAAGCTATACGTGATTCCCACTAGACAACCGATTAGGTTAATCAATCGACTCATTTTCCTCGAAATCGTTTAGCGCTTGGCTATACTGTTTGCATTCAGTGAATGCGAAGTATTGGCAAACCGACGGCCGATCGGACTTAAACAATTTAGTATTTGTGAACGCTCGTCGGCATGGATATTTATAGCCGGTCGGCGCGGCTCTCGATTTTTAACGACGGAGCTTGTCGGCACGGATATTTATAGCCGGTCGGCGCGGCTCTCGATTTTTAACGACGGAGCTCGTCGGCATGGATATTTATAGCCGGTCGGCGCGACTCTCGATTTTTAACGACGGAACTCGTCGGCACGGATATTTATAGCCGGTCGGCGCGGCTCTCGATTTTTAACGACGGAGCTCGTCGGCACGGATATTTATAGCCGGTCGGCGCGGCTCTCGATTTTTAACGACGGAGCTCGTCGGCACTCCGCTCGATTTTTATAGCCGGTCGGCGCGGCTCTCGATTTTTAACGACGGAGCTCGTCGGCACTCCGCTCGGTTTTTATAGCCGGTCGGCGCGGCTCTCGATTTTTAACGACGGAGCTCGTCGGCACGGATATTTATAGCCGGTCGGCGCGGCTCTTGATTTTTAACGACGGAGCTCGTCGGCACGGATATTTATAGCCGGTCGGCGCGACTCTCGATTTTTAACGACGGAGCTCGTCGGCACTCCGCTCGGTTTTTATAGCCGGTCGGCGCGGCTCTCGATTTTTAACGACGGAACTTGTCGGCACGGATATTTATAGCCGGTCGGCGCGGCTCTCGATTTTTAACGACGGAGCTCGTCGGCACGGATATTTATAGCCGGTCGGCGCGGCTCTCGATTTTTAACGACGGAGCTCGTCGGCACTCCGCTCGATTTTTATAGCCGGTCGGCATGGCTCTACGGTTTAACGTCTGGGCTAGATGGCCGTTGAGGCTAATTTTAACGCTTCCGTTCGGCGCAGCTTAAAATATACAGAATTAGCGCCATATTACACCACTTTGCTTCCCGCACGTGGCCTTCGGTTTTTATGTTGATGCTTGGGTATCGTACGCCCGGCCGAGTGGCACGGGGTCTTCAGCATTGAGCATTTTGACTCGGATAATTTACCTCCGGCCGAACGGCGCGGGGCCTTCGTTCCTAGAGCGCTCGGCTCGATCAATTTACCTCAGGCCGAACGGCGCGGGGCCTTCGTTCCTCGAGCGCTCGGCTCGATCAATTTACCTCCGGCCGAACGGTGCGGGGCCTTCGTTCCTCGAGCGCTCGGCTCGATCAATTTACCTCCGGCCGAACGGCGCGGGGCCTTCGTTCCTCGAGCGCTCGGCTCGATCAATTTACCTCCGGTCGAACGGCGCGGGGCCTTCGTTCTCGAGCGCTTGGCTCGAATAATTCCAATTGCGCACATTATAACATTTTGTCTTCTGCATTTCAAATATACAACCAAATGGAGAATATACAACACATATTCTATTGGTGCACCTCTCGCCCTACCCCGGACAGGCTAGAGATAATTTGCGCTTCATGGTGGATCCAAGTGCCAATCCATCTTTATCCGCTCGGCGGCTCGTCCACCCAACTTCCTCGTATGTGGTCGATTCATCGCCTGACATCAAACTCCCGCTCTTGAGGTTCCAGAAGGAGGGGCTTGCTATAAGTCGAATCCGGGAGATGAAGTATCTGCTTTTGAGGGAGATGGGACTGTGGCAGTCGGTGCTTCCGCTCGGGAGAAGCGTCCGCTCGGAGGGCCTTGCCTTTTCCGTTGTCCCGTACCGGTATTTCATCTGACGAAGATCCCTGATTGCGATTCACTGCCACAGCATTAGGAGGCGTCCGGAATAGGGCCCGAAGGAATAGAACAGTAGCCGATGGTGTTTCCGCTCGACCACCAGACGCTGACGTTACTTGCTTCTTCGGCCGCTCGGCTGTTACTTTCTGTTTTTGCTCCACAAGTTTGGTGGCCCTTATCTCGACCAGAGCGTCCAACTCTTCTTGTGAGAGTGCCACGGTATGTATTCTTCCAGCCTCGTCCATTGCCTCTGCTCGGATGCAGGTGCGTTCCCACAGACGGCGCCAAATTGATCCTGTCCGAACCAGGGGTCAACGAACGCTGGGGATGTGGCGCTCCCTGCTGGATTCTCGAGTACTCCGGTGAACCTGCAGCAAAACCGAGCCGGGGGGGTGTCCCGGCGACGGCCCTCCGACGCTCAAGTCAGGCGAGAAATAGATGAAGAAGGTGGCTGCAAGATGAAGACTCGCGTACCTCCGGTGAAGAAATGGAGACCTTATATAGACCTCTCCAAGGAGCCTGGGCGCGCCAATCGAAGCAATCTCCTGCTTTCGACCATGCCTAGGTATGGGTCTGTCAGAAGGGCATCCATAAGACCATACCGCTACTGTATCAACCTCTCCATGATGTGACGGCAAGATCTTCTATTGTGAAATCTTGTGTACGGCATAATCATTAGACATGCCTCTGCTGACATCCCATATCCCGAGCCGAACGAATAGGCCGCTCGGCTAACCTTTGTATCCTCGCCCTTATCCTGGCCGAACGGACCACCCGCTCGGCCCCTCGGTTCCAGCCGGGCAGACACCCGCTCGGCCATTCAATCCTCCTGCCTTGGCGTCGGAAACCCAAGCCTGGCTGGGTTATCTCTGGCTCCGCTCGGACTTGCTCAACTGCTTAACGCGGCCCTTACCCGCTTAGTCAACCCTCCATCCGTCCTCAGGCTGGGACCCTTCAGGAAGTGGGTCCCCCATTCTTACCGCTGGATCAATTATGATTAGAATAAATCGATGCAAATGTAATATAACTCAAACATTGTTATATATAACTAATTTTACTTGTAAGAAAAATACCTAGATTATATTTTGGATAACCAATAATAGTGGTGATGGTGAATGTATCAGTATGAACTCCTGAAAAATGTAAAACACTTTAAGATAAGCATCTAATAATATCCCAATACAATAAATATATTTGACTTAATGAATTTCTAAAAAAATCTAAAAAAAAATCAAGTTATAGTTAAACATACCTCAAAAAAATCTAATCATCAGCGGGGTCTGGGTCTGATGGGTCTGGGGTCTCCTCTGACTGGGCTGCTGTGATGGGTCCCATCGTGCAATGATTGCTTGTATCTGGGCCAATGCCTGCTCCTGTGCAGCCCACTTCTTCTCCCACTTCTGATCCATGGTAGTCATCTGAGTCTTCAAGTCTTGGTTTTCTTTTCTTAATGACTCCACCTTAGAAGAAGAAGAAGAGGAACTCGCACAGCCCCTAGGAGTCCTCAAGCGATCAAATACCACCTTGGCCTGGGAACCAAGGCCGTAGAGGGAGGAGTTCTTTGTCCTTCCACCCACAACATCATAATAAATTTCATTTATTTCATGGGTGGATAGATCCTGTGACTCCCCTCCCTCTACTGGTGGCTGAGATGCCTGAGCAACCCTGCTTGTCATTTCCTCCTGTGTAGAAAAAATATACAATTTATATATTATACACAATTATTAAAGCTAATTAATCATTATTAAAGATTAAATATAAATTACAAGTTAATAATTCAAACCCCAATGTTCTTTGATCGATCATCAATATATGTGTCATCCTTTCTCTGGTGAGTCTTAAGAAAGATCTCCAAGCAAGTGGGTTGTCTTTCTAAAGAACGATCCTGCATGCACAAATAAGTTTGGCTAAAATTAGACAAGTTCATTAATAAATAAAAAAATAATTTATATAACTTTAAAATAAAATCACCAGATCCATAGCGTGCTCAACAATGGATCGAGATCCTGATGTATGCCGAGCAGATCCGGTACTCGGGCCACCTGGCTCTGTATTCCTATTCGCTCGAGCTTTTAGATCCTTTATCTACCATCTTTCTGCAGACCAAGTGGTCGTCCATGCACTCCAAATCTCGTCGGATACATAAGCAGGCCATGTGTCATCCTTTCTTGCGTATCTTGAATTTTTTTAATCGCTATTCTCATCGATCCAACAAGTGGTATCAGAGCGGGTACCACTCTGAATTGATGCAACCACCAATCAAGCAAGGGAGGATCCTTTTTAAAAGTAAAATAGATATCGTTTGGTTTTAAAACCGTTTTTCGATCCAATAAGTGGTACGTCTTTCATTTTTTTCCCTCCAAAACTGTTTTTGAAAACTTCATTTTCATTTTTTTGTCATTGGTCGGTATTAGCGAAATATCACACTTTCAAAAATTTGTAATAATATCATATGTCGATTCGGCATTCCACGCCAGCTCGTTTCGGACAATGGGAGATAATTCGCTCAATAACTGAAAGAATGGTGCGAGGACTATGACATACAGCAAGCCTTCACCTCCATGGCCTACCCCCAAAGCAATGGATAAGCGGAGGTCACCAATCGAGAGATTCTCAGAATACTACGCGTCCGGCTCGATCACATGGGAGGTAGTTGGGTGGATGAGCTGCCCAGTGTATTATGGGCGCTGCGTATGACACCCAAAGAGGGAATTGGTGTCACTCTGTTCCATCTGGTATACGGTGAAGAAGCAGTAGTCCCAATAGAAATCGGAGTCGAGTCTGATCGGGTGTTGCATTACGACGAAGGAAATGCAGAGTGGAGGATGATGGAACTCGACATGGTCGATGAGGTTCGTGACAAGACAGCCACCCGGCTGACGGCGTATAGGCAAAGGATGCAGCAAAACTACAATCGGCGGGTAATCCCTAGATCTTTTCAGCCGGGCGATCTCGTATGGAAGAAGGTCAAGTCTGTCGGCGATGTCAAGAAGTTGGAAGCTCCATGGGCAGGTCCGTTCAAGGTGTTGAAAAAGCTACGCTCAAACGCCTACTATTTGGAAGACGCAGAGGGAAGAAAGCTGGATCAACCGTGGAGTGCGAACCACCTCCAACCCTATAGAGCTAGGTGAAGAGGTACACAAATGAATTCATGTATTCCTTCATTTGTATATCCTTGTTGAATGCAGGAAGAAAACAACTCATGAGTTTCCTCAAGTCCCCGTCTAACCAACGCGTCATTGGCGGTCGAGTGGCGACCTTAAACCCTCGCGTCATCGGCGGTCGAGCGGCGACCTTAAACCTTCACGTCATCGGCGGTCGAGCGGCGACCTTAAACCCTCGCGTCATCGGCGGTCGAGCAGCGACCTTAAACACTTGCATCATCGGCGGTCGAGCGGTGACCTTAAACCCTTACGTCATCGGCGGTCGAGCAGCCACCTTAAACCCTCGCGTCATCGGCGGTCGAGCGGCAACCTTAAACCCTCGCGTCATCGGCGGTCGGATAAGTATAGATCTAGACGATCGCCTTGTCATATTCGAAAGCCATCGGAAAACGGAGAAAGGCGTCGAATATGAAGCAAACTTGAGTTGTGCCTTAAAGTTTCTGCCGACCGGATACTTACGGGGGTAGACAAAAGTACAGTTCAAAGATTACATAGCAAGGTGAGCAAAAGACAAGGTTTTTAAGTGCTCATTCCAAATAAGTCAGGGCGTCGTCAGGAATAGAGTTGTTGAGCTGATCGCGGTCAATGGTAGTGTCGGGTAGATCGACAGGCAGGTGCCCCTTCTTCTTGAGTTGATCAAAGATATTGTCAACGACGCAGCCGAAGAGTCTAAGAACCCGGACAACGAAGGTGTCAGACCGGATGTAGGCCACCTTCATCTCCTCGAAGCGGCCATGCTAGCTTTCTTTATGCGCCTCTAAGGCCAATCGGGCGCTCTCCAGGTCCGCCTTCACCACCACGAGATAGGCATCCTTGTCGGACAGCTGGCTCCTTAAAGAGGCTTCTTCAGACTCGCGAGTTTGCCGTTCGGACACCAGGAGGTCCTCCGCCTTATTTAGCTCATCTTCTGTCTCTTTCAGCTTCTGCTCGAGAGTCCGGGCCTCCACATTCTTCTTCTCCAGATCATCAACGACCCTTTTCTTGCGGGAGGTGGCGAGCGTGATTTTGCTCTCGAAGGTAGTGATCTCTTTTTTGAGTCGGTCGATGTACCCGGCCTGCTCGGTGCTCTTACCTCGCTTGACGGTTAGCAGCTCTTCGCTCTTGGCCAAGTTGGCCTGCAGTTGAGCCACTTGAGTGTCGTTCAGACCGTGAGTGGTCCCCGATTGACCGGGAGCCTCCTTCAGTCGTCTCAGTTCCTCCTCCACAAAAGCGAGCCTCTGGCACATCGCCAGGTCGTCCACCCAAAACTGCAGAAACAAGAACCTGGAGTAGAGCAGAGAAGAGGTTAGACTAGTGCAAGAGCTGAAAGAAAAACTCACGCTAGTGAGTTGCCTAGTATGGCTATCCGCCAGCACACCCGGGGGCACGGTCGCCACTCGGACACGAGCATCCTCCCACACCTAGGCCAGGTGGCCTCGTATGATGATCCGGTGCTCAGATCCGCCAAGCCCCTCGGTTCAGAAAGCTCTTCGGTAGGAAGATGGAGGGTTGCAGTGACGCGTCTCCGGTCGATAGGGGTTGAGTGAGAGGAAGTCGACCGGCCAATGTGTAACAATCACCCTTCTTACTACTACTCTCTAAGGGCGACCGTTACCTAACTACTACTCTACTTACTAGTGTCACTTATGCTATTATTAGCAACACTTAGATTTATCACGGCCCTAGAGGAATTCCTACCGAAAAATTTCGACAGTGTCTCCCCTGTACCGGTGACCAAATCAACAATACAAACAATCTATACTCAGCCACAGACGGCTGGAACATATATTTTCACAACCACACAGTAATAATACATACTATAACTAAAAGAAAGCTATTCTAGCAATAATAACCAAACATAACTCCAACAGTAGGACATATCAAGCTACAAATACGAATTAAACTCCATTACAATCTCAACTTCATAATAGCATTTAAGAAGAAAACTAAAAACATAAACTGAAACTCTAAACAGGTAGGTCCTGAAAATTTGCTAGCAAACTCTGGATCTCTCCATAGTCCAGTCATCACACACCTTCATCACCACCACCTTGTCGCCTTCCTTTCATATTTTAGCTTTTCCTTTATCTGCAGTAGGAGGAAAAATAAATCTATAAGCGAAACGCTTAGTAAGTACTAATCTATCTCACAAAACTCGAAGTGCATAACAATAATGCAACAATACTAAAACTGAAATACTAAAAGAAAAGCTACATGTACTCATCTAATAGCACATTACTCATGGTATATAAAAATAAAACTGAATACTGGAAATAATATTAAACATGCTCACTAAACTGATAAGAAAGTAATGAAACTAACGATGTATGCTTAGAATTAAAGAAACTAACTTCCATTGATTCTAAACATAGATGATACTTATTTCATTTTCTTATAACTTTATACTAGAAATTAGTCTTTTAATTTCACATTTACTTACTTCTTCTTTTTCTTTTACTCTTTCTTTCTTTTTCTTTCTTTCTTCTTCTTTTTCTTTGGGCCCAGGTTTAGTACCATCTTTTGCGCGCTCTCTAATAGAGACTGAGGTAGCGAGTCTCTAGTCCTATGAGGTAAAGACCTTGGTCTTACCAGGTCCAAGACCTTGAAATTGGTCACCTGGATTTGTTTAACGACAACCTTGGAAGTCGGGTACTAGCCTCTTACTTTAAATTACTTGTTATCTCTTTCTTTTTTTTGTCTTTTTTTTATTTAGACCTTGGTCTTTTCTCTACTCATACTTCTCATAATCCTTCATCAGGGCTTACTAGAACCCTATAGGTATATCTAACAAGTAGAGAATTGCAACTAACTGAGCATGCTATATAAAATAAAGCAAAGTCAATCAACTACAAGATAAACTTAATAACTGTTCATGTTAAACTAATCATGCTTAATTATTAGCAAATGAAAACTAAAAGATCTGCTCATGTATATCTATATAAACTGAATTTGCTACACATGCTCAACTGATAGCAAATGAAAAACAAAAACTGCTCAACTAATAGAAACCGAAAGCCGCACAACTAACAGCAAATAAATACAACCCTATACTTCAGAATCTACAACTAACAAGTGGAATAGAATATCAAATCTACTATCTGGTTCTTTCACAAACTACATTCATAGATGACATGTGATATCTAGAGCATAAAATCTGTTTATGCATGATAAAATGTTGACAATATTTCTACTGGTTTCATTGATTTCATAATTCTACGTTTCCTAAGCAGATAGGTGGAGTAACCACATTAAATTAATAGAGCAACATCATGCAAGAATCAAATAACTCAATTGATGACAAAGAATCTATTTAAACCACCGTAATCCAACAGAACACCCTCAAGTTAAAGCTTTTTCGTGCCTATTGTGTAGTACAAACCATAACTGCACTTTAATGTACATACCAACTGAAAGCTAGGGTTCACGGTGAAAGAAAAGCTTGTTGTGCAGTGAAGAAACCATTCTAGGGTTCATGTGTGCTTCGGAAGCAAAGAGAGGAACAAAAGAGATTCGGAGCTATCCTACTGCAGGTGAGTAGCAACTTACATGGATTTGCTTGGACTTACAACCGAAGGAGAGGAAGGAGACTTCTAGGGTTAGGGCGGAGCTCTAAATCTCGGCGTTTCCTTTGTGTCCGCGTCTCTTCTTGACGAGAGGAGCTCAATGGTGTAATGACCCCTCGGAGACGAGTGCTCACCGGCCACCGGAATGCCCTAGCCTTGCTGTGTTTTCGTCCGAGAAGGGTTGGCGCCATCACAAGTGAGAAAGGAGAGGTTTCGGGAGGAAGAAAAATAGGTTTAGGGAAAAGAAATCCAATCCTTATACTTAGGGTTATTTCCATTATAACTACATCTTAAATCTCTTTCTCCTCATACTTGGTTAACAAAACGAGCGCAGCCCAGTTGGTTGGCTTCGTCCGGTTAGGTCGGGTTCGGCCGGAGGTCATGGGTTCGAGTCTCACCTTCAACGATTTTTGGTCAAAACTTCTTTCTTTTTTGTAAACATACTAAATGACCTCCAAAAATTACGTAAAAATACTCTAAAATTTTTTAAAAATCTCTAAAATATTTTAAAAGTATTTCCAAACATTTTTATGGACTTTTAGAACTTGAAATAGGAAAAATTGGGTCATTACAATCCCCCATACCTTATAAAAAGTTCGTCCTCGAACTTAGAATAGCTCTGGATACTTCTGTCTCATACTGTCCTCCCGCTCCCAAGTGACTTTCTCGTGCTTCTGGTTCTGCCAGATGATCTTCACTAGTGGTACTTCTTTATTTCTTAATCTCTTAACTGCTCTGTCCACTATCTGTGTAAGTCTGCTCTCATAACTAAGATTGTGAGATATCGAAAAATTTAAATAATAGGGTTATTTGGGAAATAACCTTATAAATTTTTTTCGGAATTTTTAGAAATTTTCTGGGAATTTTTCCGAGCTCGTAAGACGGGTTTTGAGGGGATCAATTTCGGGTTCGGATTAAAGCCTGTTTGGGATACCGATTTAAGTGAGGAAATGTTGGTATTTTATAAATTCCTTTTCTTTTATTCATTTTCCCAAAATCGCCAATCCCTAACTCATTTCTTCCCCTCTGCCCCGACGTGAACCTCTCTTCTTCCCGATCTCTCTCTGTTCTCTCTCGCGTGCAAGCGACGGCGACGGGAGCAAGGCTCCAGCTCCGACGATCCTTCTCCGCTGGCATCGACGCCTATTAATCTTAGATCCGGCTGGTGTTCTTTCCTCTCCTCACTGTTGCCGATCATTTCTCGAGCCCTAACCTCTCAGCCGATAGCCAACCATCGCTCTTCGCATGAGGTCGGGTTAGCAGCGCCTGAGGTACACGCGGTGCCCTAGTTGAGATCTTGCAGTGGGTGCGATTGATTCCAATCCGTGTCTCCTCAAGTTGGATCAGATTGGGCGACACCTCCTGGAGGCAACCGATTGAGGTAAGCTTAGGTCTTCTTCTCTATTACCGATCCTCATCTTCTTTTCGGTTGAATTAGGTCATAGATTTGGAGATGTTGGTATCAGGGAGGTGTTCTTGAGCCGCCAGGCAGAGGCTAGAAGGATGGTTGTGCTTGATCAGTAGTCTTCCTGCTGGATTCCTGCTTGATCCGATTGATAGCAGCAAGGTGAGGTTCTGTTACATTTCTATGGTGTTGATTTCTTGATCACCTGAGATGTTATCTTCATCCGATCAATAGGAAGGATTTTAGCAACGAGGTTGTGTTGGTGTGATACTGGAATTGTGGTCATTGAGGTGGTTTACAGTAGCATTTCTAGTTCCGGCAACTCTCCAATAGCAGCTACCTTTCCTGGCAGCACCATTTCTTTTGTGTGGATCAATAGAACAGTGCTAGGAATTTAGGTAAGGTATTGGATTTTCGATCTTAGTTGTAGATCATGGTGTGATTTGATTTCTAGATGGTTATGCATGATGTAGATGAATTATACTAGTTGTTAATTGTATATAGGGTTCTTGATCTTGCTGTAGAACAGTTATTTTAGGTTTATGTATTGCATTAGGGATAATTTGATTACATGATTAGTGTGATTAGATTTAATTACTTAAATTAATCTAATGGAATGATTAGGGTTAAGACAATTAACCCTAGTCAATTATTAGATTTAATTTAAGTTTATGTTTCTAATCTAACTGGTGATTAGGGATTAGGTAACTAACCCTAATTGACCGTTAGACTTTATTTAGGTAGGATGCGATTGACTTGATTAGGGGTTTTCCCTAATTTGGTTTTATGGATTTTATTTAGCTATTCATTTGAATTTAGCTAAATAAAATATATATATTGTTTGTTTGACACAGGACTCTGATTCGAGACAGGCGTCTCGACTTTGGATCGCTTGATTTTACCTTCTATTTGAGGCGGGTACCCTTTGACTTATCTTGTTGATATTGTCTTATGATACGTGCAGTTTATATATAATTACTAGTGATTGGTAGATTTATCACTTCCTTGGTTATAGTTTATTCGATACTTGTTGGCGGTTACTAGTGATTGGTAGTTTTAGTACTTCCCCTGGTTTTAGTTTAATTGATACCTGATACATGGTTCTACTGTTAGCTGCTATACCTTAGTATGCTTTTCTTTCTGGCTATATTATCTGTGTTCATAGAGATAAAGGTATTTATTGTGCTTTCCTCTATACTGGATTAGTTGATAGATATGTTGGATATGTGATGTTGGATTCATGTTGTTTACCCTTGTTATATATGTGTTTATCTTTTTGGCACCTACACATATGAAGGAGGACATGTTCAGGTATGACATGTTGTAGCCGCATGCACCATATCGCATGTTTGCATGATGGGCGATTGACGATTCCATTATTGTTGAGCTCGTCGGTCGGCTACATGGACCTCTGCACACGTGACCACTGCATGGGTAGTGGCACAACACTCAGGGTGTGTATGGTAGGTTGCTCGGTGGTGCTCCGCTAGGACGCTCATGGGTAGCGTGACAGGAGCGTGGTAGCACACCGGGGTCCCTCCCCGTCATTGTGTACCGGGAGATGAGAGCATTGCGCTCCCTCACTATGTTTGAGGTAGGAGGATAGGTGTACTCCGACAGCATCCCGTCCACTCGGTCACTCATTAGGGGTAGTGACTGCAGAGTGCACGGTTGTCACAGCCCTACCAACTCGGTCTCACCATTGTGTGTGAGACGGCTGAGCATGGCAGTAGGGGTGACCAGGACATGTCATTTGCATCATATGCACAGATTGCATTATTTATGATTGATGCATTTTGGTGATTGCATATGATTGGCATGCATACAGGTTATTTGCTTTTGCTCTGACTATTTTTATCTATGCATACAGGTGAGTACAGTTTATTTCAGTTATGCATTTTCTTATTATTCTTGCTATCGACTGTACTTTATGCCTATTGCTGGTTATTACAGTTTATTTCAGCTATGCATATCTGTTATACTGTTAAGAGACTGTACCGTAGGTTGTACTGTTAGGAAACTGTACTGTAGGCTCTATGGTTTAGTGTACTGTACCATAGGATGTTACTGGTGGTTATATGCTGCTGTACATATCTATTGGATTACCTGCTGAGTTCTTTGAACTCACCCCGTTGTTACTATTTTTCAGGTTGAGGACGTCGGGAGATATTCCAGTCGCTAGCCCTATTATCGCGAGGATTTTCTTTGTCGGATTATATTTTGTGATCCTGTTCGAACCAGGAGTCAACGAACGCTGGGGACGTGGCGCTCCCTGCTGGATCCTCGAGTGCTCCGGCGAACCTGCAACAAAACCGAGCCGGGGGGGTGTCCCGGCGACGGCCCTCCGACGCTCAAGTCAGGCGAGGAATGGATGAAGAAGGTGGCTGCAGAATGAAGACTCGCGTACCTCCGGTGAAGAAATGGAGACCTTATATAGACCTCTCCAAGGAGCCTGGGTGCGCCAATCGAAGCAATCTACTATTTTCGACCATGCCCAGGTATGGGTCTGTCAGAAGGGCATCCCTAAGGTCATACCGCTACTGTATCGACCTCTCCATGATATGACAGCAAGATCTTCTATCGTGAAATCTTGTGTACGGCATAATCATTAGACATGCCTCTGCTGACATCCCATATCCTGAGTCGAACGAATAGGCCGCTCGGCTAACCTTTGTATCCTCGCCCTTATCCTGGCCGAACGGACCACCCGCTCGGCCCCTCGGTTCCAGCCGGGCAGACGCCCCGCTCGGCCATTCAGCTCTCCCGCCTTGGCGTGAAACCCGACCCATGGCGGGGTATCTTTGGTTCCTTCGGACCTACTCATTCGTGCGGCCATTAACCATAGTCGACCCTCCATCATCCTCAGTGAGACCCTTGATGGATCCCCATTCTTACCGCCGGATCACTTGCCTTCCCTTCAAGTCTAGTCGAGGAGGCGGTGAGTCGTGGACCGGACTATGTGTCCGAGCGGTGATCGCCGCCTTTCCGCTTATAATATCCACGGGCCGTTCGGCCCTTACACAGTAGCTCGGCTCTTCGTTTTGGTTGTCTTGTCGCTCAACGTGGATGTTTGCTTGTCTAAATCTTCTGAAAATCACAATCCTCTTCATTAAACCGAAGCATGCGCGGTATGGGCGCCTTAATTGCGCCTGGTGACAGAGCGCCACGTGGCTCTTCTTGCGTGGCGGTGATGATCCGTACGATGGGACGCCGATTACTTTGAAATGGACGGTTAGATGATGACCTCGTCTCTCGTGACCTGCATCCGACGGCGGAGGCCGACCAGCCTCGGCCGTATAAAGCCTCCGTCTACTTCCTTCGCCGCATGCTTGCTTGTGCGTTGTCCTTCCGCCTCTTCTTCTGCTGCGACCTCCGATGATCCAGTTCCTGTTTTTCGGCGGCTACCATCCCACCGGTGATCCTTTCCGCCCGTTTCCTTCTCAGTGAGTCTTCTCCCTTCGTTTACAAGGTCTTCCCAACTCGTTTTGCCTCTTTCGTTCCCGTTCCTCTGGTTTCTTGCTATCTTATTGCTTCTCCGAGATGGCAAGCTCTTCCGAACCCGCTACCCATGTTCACGGTCCATGGTATACGAGTATGGAAAGTAAATTTGACGAGGAGGGCGCTCGGCGTCTTGTTCGGACGTACGGGATCCCGGACGACCATGAAATAGTTATAGCCGACCCGACCGATCGGCCCCATAACCCGCCGATCGGTACCATTTGCTTTTTTCTAGACCAATTCCAGGGCGGCCTTAGATTTCCTACCCATCCATTCATTTTGGAGGTTTGTAATTATTTCCGCATCCCGCTCGGCCAACTTGTGCCGAACTCCTTTAGGTTGCTGAGCGGGGTGGTTGTCCTCTTTAAGCTGCATAGTATCCCACTTGACCCCAAAATATTCCACTTCTTCTTCTACCCCAAACAATCCGAGTTGGGCACTTTTATTTTCCAGAGTAGAATAGGCTTTAAATTTTTTGATAATATGCCGACCTCCAACAAGCACTGGAAGGAATTTTTCTTCTATATCCGACTTCCCGATGGCCAGCATTTCGAACCAAATGGCAGACCGCCGTGCCGACCTAGCCGGAGCTTGGCAAATTCAGAAGCAACCCGGCCTACCTTCATGCGGCGAACTGGTTGTCCGGTCATTGGTACAAGATCGACCAGTTGCTTCTCAAGGGGGTGTTGTACATTTTCGGATTATCTCCCGTTCGGGCCAATCTTCCCTACCGCATGGGTAAGGACTCTTTACTCCCTTAGCCTTTTTTGTCTAACTGATTTTAATTTCTTCCACTACAGCTGAAGTCATGTGGCGCTCCAAGGCTACCGCTCATTTGAAATTGAAGGCCGTGGAAATTGAGGCGGCTACCAAAAAAGAGCTCGCCGAGCGGGGTCTCATCCCCAGCCGCCTGGCAGATGCAGGAGAGGGGGGGCGCAGTCCGCCCCTGAAACAAAAGCTGCCCCATCCGCTTCAACGGAGGTTGAGGCGGATCCTGTTTCCTCGGCCCCCGCCGAGCTGGGAGTCCCTCAGGTCGGGGATCCACCGCTGGAAGTTCGGCGAAAGCGTCGAAGAGACTCCAGCCTTCCGCCGACCCAAGAGGGCGAGCCACAGGCGCCGGTCGGGGTCGCTTCGCCAGATCGCACGCCGTCACGGATCGGGACCCCAGTGACCTCGCCCATCGCACAGCCCTCTGGCTCTCCTCCACGGACTCGTCGTCGCTTACGACGGTTGGGCGAAACCTCAACCTTAGGGGAGTCCTCGGGACAGGCGACCGCGGCTGACGAAGCGCCGGACGACCACCCTACCATCAAGACTACCCTCCGATTCCCATCGGAGGAATATTTATTGTCCGCCGATCGGCCATCTAGCCCCGTCCATGAAATAACCCTGACGGGTCCGCTCGCCAAGCTTTTTGAGGACGCGCAGATTCAAGTGGCCCTCATGACGCCCAAGTAGCTCGGCGATAACAACATGCAGCAGGCCACTCAAGTAAATTCATCTTTCTTCCTGTGTCATGCTATTGTTTGATTCCTGATTTTATTATTTCCCTTACAGCGTTGGGCTGAGCAAATCGCCACTAGCCATCGGCTAGCCGAGCTGGAGGATCTCCTGGAAAAACTCCAAGTATCGGGGGGTCCATCGGCCGAGCGGGAGAAACAAACCCTCGAGGCCGAACAGAAAAAGGTCGCCGATCTGGCTACAGAGGTGGCCCGACTCGAAGACTTGGTGAAGAAGCGTGACGGGGACGTGAAGCGCGCCAGTGGCCGGAAGAGGCGGGCGATTGCTGATCTGGATAAGATGAAAGTTGAAGTCCGGGCCCTAGATCAGCAATCTAAAAAGCTGGAGGCCCAGCTGAATGCCGAGCGGGAGGTCCGTTCGGCTGAACGCACAAAAGCTGAGATGGACTTGAAGGCAGTCCAAGATTCCTTAACTGCCTCCCGGGCGGTGCTTAAAAAATATAAGGAGGGAGAGTCGAGTCGCTTAGCAGCAGCGCGCCAAGAATATCTCCGCTCGGAACGGTTCGGCGCAAAATTCGGCGACAACGTCTCCTCAACTTTCGCCGAGGCGGTCAAGGTCACCATGGCGTATTTGAAGAAGGGTGGCCACCTTCCTACGGGAATGCATATTCCCTCCTCCGACCTGGCGGCCATGATTGATGATATCCCGGACGCCTTTTTTAATTTTGAAGACCCGGAGTGAGGCGAGTTCTTTCAAGTGCTTTCTGTATTTCATCCGCTCAGCGGATGCAAAAAATTTTTTGTACGTGCCGTTCGGCCTCCTTATGTTCCTTTGCTTGTATTTTTTGTTTGCCCTTCATTGTCTCTTTTTAGTGTGTTGCTGCTTATTCGTAGAATCAGTTGGACTCCCCGTGTTTCCTACTAAACGACCGATCGGGTTAATCAATTGACTTGTTTCCTCAAAATCGTTTAGCGCTTAGCTATACTGTTTGCCTTCAGTGAATGCGAAGTGTTGGCAAACCGACGGCCGATCGGCCTTAATCAATCTGGTACTTGCGAACGATCATGGTCGGCGCGGATGTTTATAGCCGATCGGTGCGGCTCTCGATCTTTAATGACGGGGCTCGTCGGCGCGGATGTTTATAGCCGATCGGCGCGGCTCTCGATCTTTAACGACGGGGCTCGTCGGCGCGGATGTTTATAGCCGATCGGCGCGGCTCTCGATCTTTAATGACGGGGCTCGTCGGCGCGGATGTTTATAGCCGATCGGCGCGGCTCTCGATCTTTAACGACGGTGCTCGTCGGCGCGGATGTTTATAGCCGATCGGCGCGGCTCTCGATCTTTAACGACGGAGCTCGTCGGCACGTATGTTTATAGCCGATCGGCGCGGCTCTCGATCTTTAACGACGGTGCTCGTCGACGCGGATGTTTATAGCCGATCGGCGCGGCTCTCGATCTTTAACGACGAGGCTCGTCGGCGCGGATGTTTATAGCCGATCGGCGCGGCTCTCGATCTTTAACGACGGTGCTCGTCGGCGCGGATGTTTATAGCCGATCGACGCGGCTCTCGATCTTTAACGACGGTGCTCGTCGGCGCGGATGTTTATAGCCGATCGGCGCGGCTCTCGATCTTTAACAACGGTGCTCGTCGGCGCGGATGTTTATAGCCGATCGGCGCGGCTCTACGGTTTAACGTCTGGGTTAGACGACCGTTAAGGCTAATTTTGGCGCTTCCGTTCGGCGTAGCTCTTTGCCTTCCTTTCACCCAGCTTGGATAATGCCCTCCTGGCCGAACGGCTCAGGGTCTACTTCGTCGAGCATTTTGGCTCGGATAATATACCTCTGTTCGAATGGTACGGGGCCTTCGCTCCTTGTTGACTGCCTTATATTTGTTCTCTTGATTCTTCATTTCTGTATTTCCAGTATTCAGTCGAAAAAAGTACACAGGATGATTTACAGTGGTACACCTTTCATCCCGCCTGGTAAGGCTGGAGGTGGTTCGCGCTCCACGGCCTATCTAACTGCCGACCGTCCTCGTCCTCCAAATAATACGCTCCCGAGCGGAGCTTCTCGATGATTTTGAAGGGACCTGCCCATGGGGCTTCAAGCTTGCCAACGTCGTCGACTGGCTTGACTTTCTTCCAGACAAGGTCGCCGACCTGGAATGATCGAGGAATGACGCGTCGGTTATAGTTTTGCTTCATTCGTTGACGGTACGCCATCAGCCGAACGGATGCCCTGGCACGCTCTTCGTCGACCAAATCCAGCTCCATATTCCTCCGCTCGGCGTTGCCTTCATCATAACACTGGACCCGGACGGACTCGACACCGACTTCAACCGGAATGACCGCTTCGCCGCCGTACACCAGATGAAAAGGTGTAACACCCGTTCCTTCCTTGTTCGGATGGCCCATAAAACGCCCGGCACTTCATCCGGCCAACTTCCTCCCAAGTGGTCAAGCCGAGCGCGCAGAATACGAAGAATTTCCCGATTGGCTACTTCGGCTTGACCGTTGCTTTGGGGGTAAGCCACAGACGTGAAGTGTTGCTCGATGCCGTAGCTTTTGCACCAATCTTCTAGCACCTTCCCTGTGAATTGCCGCCCGTTGTCGGAAACCAGTCGGCGAGGGATACCGAACCTACAGATGATGTGTTGCCATATGAATTTTTTGACCATCTGCTCGGTGATCCTGGCTAGTGGCTCGGCTTCCACCCACTTGGAGAAATAATCGACCGCCACCAGCAAAAATTTCCTCTGCCCGGTCGCCATTGGAAATGGACCCACGATATCCATTCCCCATTGATCGAACGGACATGAGACGATTGATGCCTTCATCTCCTCTGCCGGTCGATGGGAGAAGTTGTGATACTTCTGGCACGAAAGGCATGTAGATACTGTCCGAGCGGCGTCTATTTGTAAGGTCGGCCAAAAGTATCCAGCTAGCAGGATCTTCTTAGCTAATGATCGTCCGCCCGGATGCCCTCCACACGATCCTTGATGTACTTCTTGGAGAATGTAAGCCGAGTCTTCCGAGCTCACGCATTTCAACAGCGGACGTGAGAAAGCCTTCTTGTAGAGCTGATCACCGATGAATGTGAACCGACCGGCTCTCCTCCTGAGCAGTTGGGCTTCATCCTGATCGGCCGGTGTGGCTCCCGAGCGGAGGAACTCTATGATGGGTGTCCTCCAGTCGCTTGGAAACGTGAGGCTTTCTATCCGGTCGACGTGCGCTACCAGCAGTACTTTTTCAATTGGTTGCTGAATGGTGACCGGCACTATAGAACTTGCTAGTTTGGCCAAGTCATCGGCTACCTGGTTCTCCGTTCGGGGAATCTTTTGAATAAGGACCTCTCGGAAAGTAGTTTTGAGTTTTTCAAAGGCTTCAGCGTAGAGCTTAAGCCGAACGCTGTTGATTTCAAAGGTGCTAGAAAGTTGCTGAGCGGCCAACTGTGAATCCGAATAGAGTGTCACCCGACCGGCTCCTACATGCCGTGCTGCCTGCAATCCGGCTATGAGGGCCTCATACTCTGCTTCATTGTTGGTGGCTTTGTAGTCCAGCCGGACGAATAGGTGCATCTTTTCTTCTTGAGGTGAGAGCAGCAATATTCCAATCCCACTTCCGAGCCGAGTGGAAGACCCATCCACATATATTCTCCACAGAGCTTCCGGCTCTGGCCCCTGCACTTCGGTCATAAAATCAGCCAAGGATTGCGCTTTGATCGCCGAGCGGGGCTGGTATTGGATGTCAAATTCACTTAGTTCTGTCGTCCACTTGATGAGCCGTCCGGACGCTTCTGGATTCAACAGCACTCTTCCTAGTGGACTGTTTATCCGGACGATGATGGTGTGAGCCAAGAAATATGGTCGAAGGCGTCGAGCGGCTAGAACCAAAGCAAAGGCCAACTTCTCGAGCCCGGTGTAACGAGATTCAGCATCTTTTAAAATGTGGCTTAGAAAATACACCGGCTGCTCTTCGCCGCTCGCCCTCACAAGTGCTGAGCCTACAGCATGTTCAGTTGACGACAGATACATATAAAGTGACTCCCCCCCGATCGGCTTGGTAAGTACAGGCAGAGAATTTAGATATGTTTTCAACTCTTCAAATGCTCGGTCACATTCTTCATCCCACTGGAACTTAGTAGCCTTGCGCAGGATCTTGAAGAATGGCAGGCTCCGGTCGGCGGTTTTGGAGATGAATCTGGACAAAGCAGTTATCCGACCGGTCAACCGTTGCACTTCCCTTGTATTTCTGGGGGGAAGCATGTCTTGCAGAGCTTTCACCTTGCTGGGATTGGCTTCAATTCCCCGCTCGGTCACTATATATCCCAAGAAACGCCCTCCTTTTGCTCCGAACAAGCACTTTTGAGGATTTAGCTTGACTCCATATTTGCGCAGCGTTCGGAAGGTTTCTTCCATGTCCTTGAAGAGATCGGCCGCTCGGGTGGACTTGATAAGGATGTCGTCCACATAAACTTCCAGATTCCGCCCGATCTGCTCTCTGAACATTTTGTTCATCAAGCGTTGATAAGTGGCCCCGGCATTCTTCAATCCGAACGGCATCACATTATAGCAATATGTGTCGTCGGCCGTTACGAAGCTTACTTTTTCTTGATCTTCCCGGGCGAGCGGCACTTGATGATATCCTTGGTAGGCATCGAGCATACAAATTAATTCACAGCCGGCCGTAGAGTCCACCAGCTGATCTATCCAGGGCAGGGGATAAAAATCTTTGGGGCATGCTTTGTTTAAGTCCCGAAAATCAATACAGACTCTCCACTTGCCGCCCGGCTTGGAGACTAATACTACGTTAGCCAACCAACTCGGAAACTGTACTTCTCGTATATGGTCGGCCTCCAGAAGCTTTCTGCTCGGCGCTGAAATCTCTTTTTCTCTGCTTTATCGGCCGAGCGTCCGGTCGGACATGCAACTCATGCTGTGCTATGCTCGGCGAAATTCCAGGCAATTCATGTGTCGACCAGACGAATACATCATGATTTCGTCGGAGGCATTGGATCAGCTCCTCCTTCTGCTTCTCCTCCAGATCAGAGGCAACAAAAGTCGTGGCCTCCGATCGGGTCGGATGAATCTGCACCTCCTCTTTTTCCTCATAAATTAAGGCGGGTGGCTTTTCAGTGATAGCATTTACCTCGATTCGAGGCGCCTTCCGAGCGGAGTTGGATTCTGCTCGGACCATCTCTATGTAACACCGCCGAGCTGCTAACTGATCTCCCTGTACCTCTCCCACCTTGTCTTCGACGGGGAACTTCATCTTCGGTGGAAGGTTGAGACGACTGCTCGGAATTTGCGTCGTCCCAAAATGACGTTGTAGGACGAGGGAGAATCGACCACCACGAAATTTATTGTCTGGTCCTCTGGCTCCTCTCCCGAGGTAGCCAGTAGGATCTGTCAAGCCGGTGAACCGTTACGTAAACCCGTAGAGCGGGGTTGTCATGGGAAGCGGCTCGGCTCGATCAATTTGCAGCGCACGCCTTCTTGAATATGATGTTGACCGAACTCCCTGTCAACAAATAGCGGTGAATAGTGTAATTTGCTATTACCGCTTTAATGAGCGAGGCGTCGTCGTAGAAGCCTTGACTCCTTCTAAGTCCCACAGCGAAAGTGATTTCAGTCCACTTGCGCTCTTGGCTGCAACCGACTGCGTGGATCTGGAGCTGCCGGACGCCTGCCTTTCTGGCTCGGTTGGAGTCTCCTCCGGTCGGCCCACCAGCAATAACATTGATCTCGCCGCGGGAAGTATTGCTCCTATTTTCCTCTTCCCGAGTGGTCGGTCGGGACCGTTCTCTGGATGCTCGGCGATTCTCCTGTCTTGGAGATCGCTGCCGATCGGACGTCTGTTGATGTCACCTCTCGGTGCGGGTCCGGTCGGCTTCATGGGTCCTTTGTCTCCTGTCGATGGAAGGAGATCGTCGTTCGGCATTTCTAGGAACGGGATTAGCCACGAAGGGAAGACTTCGACAATCCCTCGTGTTGTGCGTATCCGTCCGGTGGAAGGAGCAGAACATAGGGGTCCATCTCTTCTTTGGCTTAGGCCGAGCGGCAGCTACCTCTTGTACATGGGACCTCACACGAGGGGAGCGGGTTGCTTCGGCCCTTGGTCCTCTCGGCGGTTGATGAGCGGCCAAGGGTCTCCGCTCGGCATGAGGAGCCCGTTCGGTTGGTGTTTCTTTTTTCCTGGTTACCTGCGCTTCTTCCACGTTGATTTATTCATTGGCCCGGTGCAGCATATGATCATAATCTCGGGGCGGCTTTCGGATGAGCGACCGGAAGAAGTCCCCATCCACAAGGCCTTGCGTGAAGGCATTCATCATCGTCTCCGATGTGGCCGTTGGAATATCCATCGCCACTTGGTTGAATCGCTGGATGTAAGCTCGAAGCGATTCTCTCGGCTCTTGCTTGATGGCGAACAAGCTGACACTTGTCTTCTGATAACGCCGACTGCTGGCGAAGTGGTGGACGAAGGCCGTTCGGAAGTCCTTGAAGCTAGTGATGGATCCGTCCGGCAGCCTCCGAAACCACCGTTGAGCCGATCCCGAGAGAGTGGTAAGAAAGACTCGGCACTTTACTCCATCTGTATATTGATGGAGCGTAGCTGTGTTATCGAATTTACCCAGATGATCATCCGGGTCTGTTGTTCCATTGTACTCGCCGATCATCGGAGGCACGTAGTGCTTAGGCAGGGGTCTAGCAGAATAGTCTCCGAAAATTGGCGATTGATCCTCTCGGGAGATGAGTCCGCTCGGGGAGCTTTCCCCTTTCGGTCGTCTCGCCTAGGCATTTCATCGGAAGAAGATCCTCTATCTCTCCGAGCTGGTAAGGCTTCAGGGGTGCGAAATAAGGCCCGATGGAATGCGACGGTGGCTTGAGGTGCTTCCGCTCGACCACCCGACGCAGATGTTGCTTGTTGCTCCGGTCGCTCGGCTGATGCTTTTTGTTTTTGCTCCATAAGTTTGGCGGCCCTCATCTCGACCAGAGCGTCGAGTTCTTCTGTTGAAAGCGCCACCGTGTGTTGTCGTCCAGCCTCGTCCATTGTTCCCGTTTGGATGCAGGTGCGTTCCCACAGACGGCGCCAAATTGATCCTGTCCGAACCAGGAGTCAACGAACGCTGGGGACGTGGCGCTCCCTGCTGGATCTTCGAGTGCTCCGGCGAACCTGCAACAAAACCGAGCCGGGGGGGGGGGGGTGTCCAGGCGACGGCCCTCCGATGCTCAAGTCAGGCGAGGAATGGATGAAGAAGGTGGCTGCAGAATGAAGACTCGCGTACCTCCAGTGAAGAAATGGAGACCTTATATAGACCTCTCCAAGGAGCCTGGGCGCGCCAATCGAAGCAATCTACTGTTTTCGACCATGCCCAGGTATGGGTCTGTCAGAAGGGCATCCCTAAGGTCATACCGCTACTGTATCGACCTCTCCATGATATGACAGCAAGATCTTCTATCGTGAAATCTTGTGTACGGCATAATCATTAGACATGCCTCTGCTGACATCCCATATCCCGAGTCGAACGAATAGGCCGCTCGGCTAACCTTTGTATCCTCGCCCTTATCCTGGCCGAACGGACCACCCGCTCGGCCCCTCGGTTCCAGCCGGGCAAACGCCCCGCTCGGCCATTCAGTTCTCCCGCCTTGGCGTCGGAAACCCCAGCCCATGACTGGGGTATCTTTGGTTCCGCTCGGACCTACTCAGCTGCTCGGCGTGGCCATTAACCGCTTAGTCAGCCCTCCATCTGTACTCAAGCTGAGACCCTTCAGGAAGTGGATCCCCCATTCTTACCGCCGGATCATTTTGCTTTTGCATCTTATATACTTGTATTGTGGGTTTGTATTGTGGACATTGAACATTCGGGTTTGCTATTTTTGTTTTCCGCTGCGGATTTTTCTTATTACTTCATAGATTTATTTTCTTCGTTGTAGTGGAGTAGGATGTTTACATATATCTTCGAGGATTCTATATCGTCTTTCTTTATTAAACTGCGTGGATTGATTATATGTTGAACTGTGTAGAATGTTGATATAAACTGCGTGATTTGTTTCTTATTTGTATAGTATTGTTCCGGCCGTGTGTGACCGAGGTATAGATATATGTATTCTGGATTCATATTGTCACCCGTACAGGGGAGATGCTGTCGAAATTTCTTCGGACAGGGATTACCTGGGATGTGACAAAAATCCTCTTGGATCTACACTGACTGAGGCTGAATCACTTGGCTCGAGTCGTGGAGACACTTCTTTAGCATGGAGACATGAAATGCATTGTGTATTGCTGACATGTCTTGTGGTAAGTCCAACTTGTAAGCTACTTTCCAAATCCTTTCTATGATTAGGTAAGGTCCTACGTAGCGGGGACTTAATTCGCCCTTCTTGCCAAATCTCATCACTCCTTTCATAGGAGCGACCTTGAGAAAGACTGAATCCCCTACTTGGAATTCGAGTGGCCTACGGAGTGTGTCAGCATAACTCTTCTGTCTACTCTGGGCAGTCTCAATTCTCTATCTGATTTTCTGGATCGCTTCAGTAGTCTCATCTATCAGCTCTGTCTGAATGCCCAACTCTACCTTCATTTCTTTTCTCTCACCTGCTTCTTGCCAGCAAATGAGTGATCTGCACTTCCTGTCATACAACGCCTCATAAGGTGCCATCTTGATGGTAACCTGATAACTATTGTTGTAGGCAAACTCAGCTAAGCATAGATACTTGCACCAACTTCCCTTGAAATCTAATGCACAAGCCCTGAGCATATCTTCTAAAATCTGATTTACTCGCTCTGTCTATCCATCAGTCTGAGGATGGAAGGCTGTGCTGAACTTGAGTTTGGTGCCTAGTGCAGTCTGAACGCACTCCCAAAAGTGTGAGGTGAAGCGCCCATCCCTATCAGAAACGATAGATTTGGGAACTCCGTGAAATTTAATTACCTCCTTAACATATAGTTGGACCAACAGCTCTATAGAGTGGGACACCTTGATGGCTAGGAAATGAGCAGACTTGGTCAATCGGTCCACTATCACCCATATCGCATCATATCCATTCGTAGTTATTGGAAGACCTGTTATGAAGTCCATGGATATGTCTTCCCACTTCCACATTGGTATTGGAAGAGGCTGAAGGACTCCTCCTGGCATCTGGTGTTTTGCTTTGACTCTCTGGCATGTCAGGCAGGTACCGATATATTTAGCAACATCTCTTTTAAGTCTAGACCACCAGAACCTCTGTTTCACGTCTTGGTACATCTTGGTAGAACTAGGATGCATGAAGTAAGGTGTACTATGAGCTTCTTCTAAAATTTTCTTTCTCAGTTCTTCATTATTGGGGACACAAAGGCGGCTCCCCTGATAAAGAACTCCACTGTCTGACACTCGAAACTCTATATCTTCTTCTTTTTGTATCCCTTGCTTAATCTTCTGGATATATGGATCTTCGCTTTGCTTTCTCTGTATATCCTCAAGCAAGGTAGACTCTAAGGTCAATGCAGAGAGTTGCCCATAAATAATTTCAATTCCAAAATCTGTCAACTCCTTCTGCAGTGGCAGGGCTAATGATGACAAAGACATCAGGGATGCACTGGATTTTCTGCTTAGTGCATCTGCCACTTTGTAAGCTTTCCCTGGGTGGTAGACGATCTCACAGTCATAGTCTTTGACTAACTCTAGCCACCTACGCTGTCTCATGTTTAAGTCATTCTGGGTAAAGAAATACTTTAAACTCTGATAGTTTGTGAAGATTCTGCACTGGACTCCATACAAGTAATATCGCCAGAGTTTCAGTGTAAAGACCACAGCTGCCAGCTCAAGATCATGAGTGGGGTAATTCTTCTCATAGTCTTTGAGTTATCTGGAAGCATAAGCTATAACTTTTCCTTCTTACATGAGAACAACTCCTAGACCCATCTTGGAAGTATCACTGTAGATGTCAAAACTCTTGTCACTCTCTGGAACAGTCAAAATGGGAGCACTGGTCAGTCTCTTCTTTAGCTCTTGGAAACTCTGCTCATATTTATCTGACCATTCAATCTTCTTGTCCTTCCTGGTTAAGGCCGTTAGTGGAGAAGCTATCCTGGAAAAGTCCTCCACGAATTTCTTGTAGTACCCAGCTAAACCAAGGAAACTTCTGATCTCTCTGGCATTCTTGGGTCTACTCCAGTTGTTGACCGCTTCTATTTTAGCTGGATCCACCTGAATGCCTTCTTTAGAAATGATGTGACCTAGAAATGCCACCTACTTTAACCAGAACTCGCATAAAGCTGCTTTTGCTGTAGGGTGTACAATACTATCCTCAAGTGCGTGTCATGCTCCTCTGGGGTCCTTGAATAGACTAGAATGTCATCGATGAATATGATGACAAATTTGTCAAGGTATTCTCTGAACTCTCTGTTCATTAAGTCCATGAAGACTGCAGGCGCATTAGTCATGCCAAAAGGCATGACTACGAACTCGTGGTGTCCGTATCTGGTCCTGAAAGCTGTTCTGGGTATATCACTTTTCTTCACTTTTAACTGATGGTACCCAGAGCGCAGGTCTATCTTTGAGAATACTATTGCCCCTCTCAACTGATCAAATAGGTCGTCGATCCTGGTAAGGGGGTACTTGTTCTTGACCGTCACTTGATTCAGAGCTCTGTAATCTATGCACATCCGCATAGATCCATCTTTCTTCTTGACAAACAACACAGGAGCTCCCCAAGGTGAGTGACTAGGGCAAATGAAGCCTTTGTCAAGTACCTCCTGAAGTTGTGCTTGTAACTCTTTCAGCTCTGCTGGAGACATGCGATATGAGCTTTTGAAATTGGACCGGTACCAGGAACCAATTCAATCTCAAACTCCACTTCTCTGTTGGGAGGTAGCCCAGGTAGCTCTTCTGAAAATACTTCTGGATACTCGTATACTACCCAGACATCCTCCTGTTTGAGTCCTTTCTGCTCTTCTGCCTTCACTATGTATGCAAGAAAACCTGCACACCCTTTAGCTAACATCTGGTGAGCTGCTAGAGAAGAGAGGAGTTTCTGGGTCTTCTTCCTTGGTACTCCCGTGAATTCAAAAGTTGGTTCACCCTCTGGACTAGAAATCACTTTCTTTTTGCGGCAGTCCACTGAAGCACTGTACTTGCTGAGGAAATCCATACCAAAAATGATATCGAAATCTTGCATGGCGAGAACTACCAGATTTACATATAGCTCTCGGTCTGCAATCCTGACCAGTACAGCTCGGAGCCACTGATTGGATTCCATGACTTCCCCAGAAGCTAGGGTCGTCAAGAACTTGGAGTTCATACTCTCTGTAGGCACCTGTAATCTACTGGCAAAAGGTATCGATACAAAAGAATGGGTCGCCCCAGTGTCAAATAGTACAGTAGCTACATGCTGGAAAATAACTACTTGACCTGTTACGACCGTGGAGGCACTAGCAGCTTCCTTTTTGGTGAGCGAGAATACTCTGGCACCATCAAAGGCTGGAATTGGTGGAGCTTCCAACCTTCCATGACTGATATAAGGTCCCTCTAATGCTGCTTCCATGGGTCCCTCTAATGCTGCTTCCATGTGATGCAACTGTGCAGGCTGGCCTCCATATTGCAATGGCTGTGGCTGAGGCACTTTGAATTTGTTAGGACATTCTTTAGCCATGTGTCCTTCCTGACCACAGGAGTAACATCCAGTCTTACCCAACAGACAGGTTCCTGGATGTGTTCTCCCGCATTTGGGACAGTGAGGGAACTTGGTCTGCTTGTTTGCTGGTCCTCCCTTCTGGTTACCTCCTGTGTTCCACTGCTTCCTTTTACTTCCTTTGCCTTTCCAGTTCTGTTTAATTACTTGACTGCGATTTCTGGCTCCCCACTGCCTTGTCCTCTGTCTTCACTGGCTTGTTTTACGCTCGTTGTGCTTTGATGTTGTTCAGGTAGTGTTCAGTCACTAATGCTCTACTAATCAACTCTTCACCAGTCTGGGGCCGATGAGCTCCACTACTCACATTCAATGCTATCTGTGGTCTCAGCATTCTGAGCATCAGTCTGACTCGCTCCTTCTCTGTACTTACTAGCTCTAGGCAGAGACGAGCTAGTCTATTGAACTTCTTGGCTGCTTCTTCCACTGACAGGTCACCCTGTTTGAACTCTATAAATCCTCATAGTGCTTGTTGGTGATCTGTAGGTGGAAGAACTCTTCATAAAACTCTGACTGAAAATCAGCCCAGCTCATCTGATCAGCTGCTCTCTTGCTTTATCCTCTCCTACCACATACGAGCATCTCCTGACAGGTAGAAAGGGGCGCACTTGACCTTCTCGGCCTCTGGCTAGTCAAGAAGATCCATTGTGTTCTCCAGTGTCTTGAACCAAGCCTGGGCATCCCAAGGCTCAGTCGTGCCTGAGAAGCTCTCTGGTTTCAATTTCAGCCACTGTATGAGGTAAGCTTCTTGCCTCTGAGGTGCTGTGGCGACTCCCTAGGCAGCTGGTGGAACCTCAGTTACCGCTGGAGTCTCCGTAGTGACTGTTGGGGGAGGGGGAGGAACTGATTGCTGATTTGCCATCAGATTGGCAATTACTTGCTGCTGCTCTGCTACTTGTTTCTGGAGTTGAGCCATAACTTCAGAAAGATTGGGCTCAGTTGCTCTGGGAACTTCGTTCTCTTGAGCTTGGTCCTCAGCACGAACGGTACGGGGACGTCCTCTTCTTGCCATCTAGTTATGCAAGGAAAAAGACTTGATATTTTCTCTATCCTTTCTAGCATACACATTTGTACAGGAATAAAGAAAACAGCAAAAACTCTTATCTGACTTAAGCACTTATAAGCAATTACTTTATACTGTAAATAGTAATAAAGGAAAGCAATAAAGAAAGAAATTAAATACTTTCTTACTTGAAGACGGCAAGGCTGATGCTGATGTGTGTGTGATGCTGGAGAATGGGAACCGCTCTGATACCAACTGTAGCGACCACCCTTCTTACTACTACTCTCTAAGGGCGACTGTTACCTAACTACTACTCTATTTACTAGTGTCACTTATGCTATTATTAGCAACACTTAGATTTATCACGGCCCTAGAGGAATTCCTACCGAAAAATTTCGACAGTGTCTCCCCTGTACCGGTGACCAAATCAACAATACAAACAATCTATACTCAGCCACAGACGGCTGGAACATATATTTTCACAACCACACAGTAATAATATATACTATAACTAAAAGAAAGCTATTCTAGCAATAATAACCAAACATAACTCCAACAGTAGGACATATCAAGCTACAAATACGAATTAAACTCCATTACAATCTCAACTTCATAATAGCATTTAAGAAGAAAACTAAAAACATAAACTGAAACTCTAAACAGGTAGGTCCTGAAAATTTGCTAGCAAACTCTGGATCTCTCCATAGTCCAGTCATCACACACCTTCATCACCACCACCTTGTCGCCTTCCTTTCATATTTTAGCTTTTCCTTTATCTGCAGTAGAAGGAAAAATAAATCTATAAGCGAAACGCTTAGTAAGTACTAATCTATCTCACAAAACTCGAAGTGCATAACAATAATGCAACAATACTAAAACTGAAATACTAAAAGAAAAGCTACATGTACTCATCTAATAGCACAGTACTCATGGTATACAGAAATAAAACTGAATACTGGAAATAATATTAAACATGCTCACTAAATTGATAAGAAAGTAATGAAACTAACGATGTATGCTTAGAATTAAAGAATCTAACTTCCATTTATTCTAAACATAGATGATACTTGTTTCATTTTCTTATAGCTTTATACTAGAAATTAGTCTTTTAATTTCACATTTACTTACTTCTTTTTCTTTTACTCTTTCTTTCTTTTTCTTTTCTTTCTTCTTCTTTTTCTTTGGGCCCAGGTTTAGTACCATCTTTTGCACGCTCTCTAATAGAGACTGAGGTAATGAGCATCTAGTCCTATGAGGTAAAGACCTTGGTCTTACCAGGGCCAAGACCATGGAATTGGTCACCTGAATTTGTTTAACGACAACCTTGGAAGTCGGGTAATAGCCTCTTACTTTAAATTACTTATTATCTCTTTCTTTTTTTTATCTTTTTTTTTTATTTAGACCTTGGTCTTTTCTCTACTCATACTTCTCATAATCCTTCATCAGGGCTTACTAGAACCCTGTAGGTATATCTAACATGTAGAGAATTGCAACTAACTGAGCATGCTATATAAAATAAAGCAAAGTCAATCAACTACAAGATAAACTTAATAACTGTTCATGTTAAACTAATCATGCTTAATTATTAGCAAATGAAAACTAAAAGATATGCTCATTTATATCTATATAAACTGAATTTGCTACACATGCTCAACTGATAGCAAATGAAAAACTAAAACTGCTCAACTAATAGAAACTGAAAGCCGCACAACTAACAGCAAATAAATACAACCTATACTTCAGAATCTACAACTAACAAGTGGAATAGAATATCAAATCTACTATCTGGTTCTTTCACAAACTACATTCATAGATGGCATGTGATATCTAGAGCATAAAATCTGTTTATGCATGATAAAATGTTGACAATATTTCTACTGGTTTCATTGATTTCATAATTCTACGTTTCCTAAGCAGATAGGTGGAGTAACCACATTAAATTAATAGAGCAACATCATGCAAGAATCAAATAACTCAATTGATGACAGAGAATCTATTTAAACCACCGTAATCCAACAGAACACCCTCAAGTTAAAGCTTTTTCGTGCCTATTGTGTAGTACAAACCATAACTGCACTTTAATGTACATACCAACTGAAAGCTAGGGTTCACGGTGAAAGAAAAGCTTGTTGTGCAGTGAAGAAACCATTCTAGGGTTCATGTGTGCTTCGGAAGCAAAGAGAGGAACAAAAGAGATTCGGAGCTATCCTACTGCAGGTGAGTAGCAACTTATATGGATTTGCTTGGACTTACAACCGAAGGAGAGGAAGGAGACTTCTAGGGTTCGGGCGGAGCTCTAAATCTCGGTGTTTCCTTTGTGTCCGCGTCTCTTCTTGACGAGAGGAGCTCAATGGTGAAATGACCCCTCGGAGATGAGTGCTCACCGGCCACCGGAATGCCCTAGCCTCGCTGTGTTTTCGTCCGAGAAGGGTTGGCGCCGTCACAAGTGAGAAAGGAGAGGTTTCGGGAGGAAGAAAAATAGGTTTAGGGAAAAGAAATCCAATCCTTATACTTAGGGTTATTTCCATTATAACTACATCTTAAATCTCTTTCTCCTCATACTTGGTTAACAAAACGAGCGCAGCCCAGTTGGTTGGCTGCGTCCGGTTAGGTCGGGTTCGGCCGGAGGTCATGGGTTCGAGTCTCACCTTCAACATTTTTTGGTCAAAACTTCTTTCTTTTTTGTAAACATACTAAATGACCTCCAAAAATTACGTAAAAATACTCTAAAAATTTCTAAAAATCTCTAGAATATTTTAAAAGTATTTTCAGACATTTTTATGGACTTTTAGAACTTGATATAGGGAAAATTGGGTCATTACACAGTGCGGGAAGAAGAGGGCGCGGGGTGAATGCTTGACCTTAAGATACGACCCTGACCCGATAGTGCCAGCAAGCTGGTGATTGGAGAGGCGATAAGGGGTCGGAGGGTGTCCGGTCGGAGGAGACGTTGGCGGCCTCCGGCACATCTGGTCCGGAAGTGCCCGTCCGATCGGCGGTCCTTGCCGCTGAGGAAATTGAACGAGCAGCTTTCTCCGATCAGTGCCTCTTGCGCGTATTTTCGAGCGGCGTCTCCGATAGCGAGCCTTCCTCTGGAGTGGACCGAGTGGTCAGGAGTTCTGCGAGCGACGCACCAATCGCCGCTCCTTCGATAGGCGCCAGACTCGACTCCCCACTGGCCTCTTGAATGCCGACGAGCCCGCGCTCGGTGGGTGTCTGCTCTGGAAGATCGTCCGGTCGAAATCCGCGCTCGGCCAAAACTTCGACCACTACTTTGTCGACGTCGGCGTTGGCGTTGGTAAGTTTCGATTGCCCAACCAAACGTGCTCTCATCATGATGTCGGCTATAAAATAAAGAAAGAAATCAGTTAGACAAAGAGAAAAGAAGCGGATGAACAGTTTACCTAAGTTGACAGGCTCGGATGGGTTGATCGGGCTCAGACTGAAGAGTGCCAGAACTCCTTCCTCCAACAACTTACGAATATTGAACTTCTGACCGGCCAGCATGGAGGCAGCATGTAAGTAGGCCGGAGTGCTCTTATAATGGGGCAGTGAAGGTTGGGGCCCCAACGAAAGTTGCCAAGTGGTCTGGAAGAGTGGCCGATCGGGAAAGTGAACAAAAAAGAAATACTCTCTCCAATGCTTATTGGAGGAAGGTACCCTGTCAAAAAAGACCAGGCCAGGGCGAGCCTACAAGAGGAAGGTGTCTGGCTGATCGGAGAGCTTTGGGTAATAAAAGTAGTGAAAACCTGAAGGGGCCAGAGGGATGCGATGCAAGCGAAACAAGATAATTACCTCGCACAAAAGGTGAAAAGAATTTGGGACTAACTGGGAAAGGGATAAGCTAAAATATTTACAAACATTTACGATAAAGGGATGGAGGGGGATCCGTAGGCCGACAGCAAACTGGTCCCGGAAGAAGCAGACACAGCCTCTCGGCGGAGTGAACGGCCGATCGGTGGCCAACGGAACGTGGATCTCATAGCCAAGAGGAAGTTCAAAGGTATTCGCGAGAGCCCTAGCATCGTCCTCGTCAAACTTAGACTTCATGATGTCGTACCAAGGACTCGATGCGGGGGTCGAGGGCTGCGAGGTGCTGGCCATGGTAGAAGAAATAACCAAGAAGAGCCGGGGAAAAGCGAAGGAAATGGGGCAAAGGATGGGTAAAAGAGTTCGCCGGAGGGGTGTCAGAGATGGTAGAATAGAAGACGGTTACAGAAGGAAATAACGAACTCATCGGGGGCAGGAACAATGAGAGAAGCAGAAGGATTCGCAGAGAAACACTGAGGAAGTCGCCGGAAATAAGAACGATGAGTAAAGGTGGGGGGAAGGCTGCGGCTGCGCGCTTATAGACGTCAAGAGGCAAGGCTAAGCCGTCCGATCGGTAGCACGAATACCTAGAGGCAAATCTGGCCGTCAAAATTCAAAACGCCAAGGGTCACGTCCCATCTTGTCACCTCAAGCATGCGGCGACAGGCGGTGACACGTGGCGTGCACTCGTAGGGCGGTTGTCAGAATGATTAAGGAGGCATGCTCAGCATTAACACCTCAGATTGGTGCGGGTTCTAAGAGATTTTGCTAATAGGAAAGGGGAAGTGCCAAGACAACGGTTCTACGGGCTGAGCGAACAAGAATAGCAGACTCCTGGTTAGACGCCCCTCATACTGACCAATCAGCCCGCTGAAGGCATCACCTCGAGAACAAAGAAGCATAGCCGACCGAAACATCGATCAAAGAGTAATATTTTTGCACCATTTCGTCCAGTCAGTTGGACTTGCAGCCTCCTTCGACTAGACTTAAAGGGGAGACATGTAATCCGGAAATGACCCAGGGAGTACGCAGGAGGGCCCACCTCCGAGGAAGTTTGGGGCTTCGGTAGGCGTCAAGGTCAGGGGGGTCAACTAATTGACCAGCCGACCGAAAAGCTCTCCATCGCTGATCAGCCGATAGAGTTCGGTGAGAGACGGTCGAGCTTACAGCGCACAAAGGCAAATGATACTCTAGCCGATCAGCCGCGGCACACCGACCGAACCAGTCGAGGAGAGTCTGGTCAGACTAGTGGCCGACAAACAGGAACAGTAGGGGCACGTGCCTACATCCTTTTGAGAGTTAGTGCCGCCGACGATCGACGCAGATGGACAGAAAATCGAACGGCAAGACAGAGAATCGTACGGGGGAAGCTTCCGCCGCCTCTGCAGAGATATGCCCACCCCGTTATGGTAAGGTGTCAGGGACACCTTCTCGATGCTAGCTTTTAGGGGAAGCTTGGGAAAGCGTGTCCACTCGGGAAGCGTGCAATCTACTCATCGAGGCTTTATATAAGAAGGGAGATCGTCCTCCGCGGAGGTACGCAGGATACATCTCTGGAAGCTACTATTCATCACTTTCTTTTCGCTCCTATCTTCACTTGCCGATGTGTGACTTGGGCGTCGGAGAGTCGTCGCCGGGAACCCCCTCCCGGCTTGGCACTAACGACTTGTGGTTGTAGGAGCATAGGATTATCAGCGAAGACGAAGAGTCACCTCAGGGTTACTTCCCGGTGGTCATCTCCTCAACTTCGAGGCAGGATCAATTATTATTATGCCTAACTTACTTCTTCATTAATTGCAAATTTAATTTGGCAATGAAAAAAAATTCATTGTTACTCAAATAAATTTTATTAGTCACTGATTATTCATTTATCGTTGATAGAGTGTTATACTATAAAATAAAATTGTCCAAATTTAATCACAATAATTATATGAATAATTTTAATTAAATTAATAAAAAAATATTTGATTAAATTAAATATTTTATATATAATAATTTGATTAAATAAAATAAAATATTTTTCCCCCATTTATAGCTACGCGTTACTTTCTTCATAAATTATAATGAGTTTTAGATACTCGGAGTTACGTACCTTTGAGAGATGGTAGCACTGGGTCCCGCTTATATTCCAGTTAGAGAGCAGGTAGCTGTGAGTTAAAAATGACGTAACAGAGTAGGTGAGGGCGGCTCGCACATAACGCCTTCCTTCTTCACACCGAAAACGAATTCCCAGGCAGCGCCTCCTTCTTCTCCGCTTTCCAAATCCCACGCTTTCCGAACTTCTTTACCGTCCTCCTTCGATTAGAGAGAGAGAGATCGTGTGCGCGCGCTAAAGATGGTGGTTGGAGACGAGAAGTTTTGATCGCTCTTCTCCTGCCTGCCTCTGGTCCGCGCTAAAGTTTGTTATTTGACCTCGTCCTCGGAGACATCTGAGGCGCTTTTGTGTGGGTGTTGGAGCTGGGCGTTCTGGTTCTCGGCGGATCGAAAGAAGAATTAGGATGGACGAGAGCAAAGTTTTGCACTTGGGGATGCTGCGGGCAGTGCTCGCCATCCTGCAATGGTGGGGCTTCAACGTTTCTGTGATCATCATGAATAAGTGGATCTTTCAGGTTATATTTCTTTGGCCTCCATATCTTTCGCTTAAAAGTAGGGATTTTTTGTTTTTGTTGTTCGTCCAAAAGGCATAAGGTGTTTTGTTTTATTGACCGATTGTTACAGGGTACGTGTTTGTTCCTATATACTGTGTCTCGTCTGTTCCTTTTGCTCCTGAATGAAGTTATTCTTTGTATTTTTTTTTCTTTTGTCTTTATTCATTGCTTACCTTTTCGTGAGGGTTTATAAAGGCGCATTTATAAGATAATTTCGTTGAGAGTTAGCAATCTTTTTGTCGGGATGAGAGTTAGAGTTCCAAGAATTGGTAGAAGTTAAAGTTAAATACTTGTGATCAAAACGGTAGACTACTTGATAAATACTTGTGAGGGAAGTATTTCCTGTTCGATTTGCTGCTGAGCTACATCCTGCGTTTTGAAAACTGATACTCTTGTTTCCCTATTTAAGGATGCTTTGTGGAATCGAAGCACAAGCTTGCTAAATGTAAGCTGAACAATATAATCGGTTGAGTTAAAGTTGGGAATTGGATATTGCGATCCATATCTTGATGAGGCTGATACCTCGCAATGATCATATATTTCAAATTGATGAATGCAAATTTAAAATTCTAGGTTCGACTTTCAGATTATTTTTCAATTTTTTTAAGAGAAAGGAATAGATCTTTGGGAAGGATAAGTCTGTCTTTCAACAACATCTATATACTCCTGATTTTTATGTCATTATTAAGAATTAGTTTTTTCTTCTCTTTTATATTGTTAAGTTATTATTTGCTAGTCTGATATCCAAATTTACCAACTGTGAGACCAATCCAACCAATCCAACCTTTATATATCCTGTTGATACTTTCACAATGCATATTAAGAGAAAAGTTTGCACAGTAAATTGAAGATTTATTTGGAGTTTAGAATAATGTTCTCTGATTAAAAGATACAAACATTATAATATGGAGTAATGTAATTCCTAATGGTTCTTGTTACTTGTGTGTCCAAACAGACTAGTATATGATGTGATGTTTTGTCAATTATCATATTTACTATTGAAGATTCATCATTCACTAATCACCATAGCTGCCAAGAAACTATCCACATTACCTATCTTGAGAATGTCAAAATAATTTCTAGGTTTCAATTTCTAAATTGAATGGTCTAACCAGAAAATCTATTTTGCAGAAATTGGATTTCAAGTTTCCTCTAACCGTATCATGCATTCATTTTGTATGCTCTACTGTTGGAGCATTTGTTGCAATCAAATTTCTTAAAATTAAACCACTTATCGAGGTAAAATATCAAGATCGTTGGAGGAGAATATTCCCAATGTCCTTTGTGTTTTGTATCAACATTGTATTGGGAAATGTCAGCTTGCGTTATATTCCTGTTTCATTCATGCAAACAATAAAATCCTTCACTCCTGCAACAACAGGTAACTGTGTTCTTTTTTCTTTTCTTTTGATGGTTTTCATTCTAATTATGAAATTTCACATTGCTTGTATCTTAACTAAAGTATATGTTTATAACAGTGATTCTTCAGTGGCTAGTATGGAAGAAAATGTTTGAATGGCGCATATGGGCTTCATTGGTGCCCATTGTTGGGGGTATTCTTCTAACGTCTATAACTGAGCTTAGCTTCAATGGTCTTGGATTTTGTGCTGCATTGCTTGGGTGTCTTGCCACATCTACAAAGACAATTCTAGCAGAATCTCTTCTTCATGGATATAAATTTGACAGGTAATAGTGATCATCTGTAATTGCCTCTTCACTATGTCAAAAATTGTTCTTTTCCATCACCATCATGATCAAGTTGGGTTTGTCTTAGGCATTTGAGATTTGCTACAAGAATCTTATCCCTATGTGGAAGACTATATCTCAGAGATATTGATGGTAAAAATAAGTGCTCCAAATTTCTACTTTCTTTTTCCCCCTTTTTACATTGCCACCTTCTTAGCTAAGGTTTGGCAACTACAGTCATGGTTTGCAGTTGAGAGCAAACTTTAATGAGAATAGGGATTTTAGCAAGAGGGATCACAAAGGAAGAACTACCTTGGAAGGGCACAATTTGGAGGGAAGGTGGAAGAGGGGAGTGTGTTGGGCAATAAAGCAAGAGACTTCCCATCTACTAGGGACTACCTAAGGGATGAGCAACCCTAATAATTTCCTTTTACAGTCTCAAATTGCTCTCCAATCTGTGCATAGTCATGGGATGATTTGTTTGGGAAGAAAGTTCATGGTTTTAATCTCTCCATCTTTCTTTCTTCCCTGAACTATCCGTCCAAGTAAACATGATTTTTTAGTCACCTCACCTACTTTCTCTCCCATTGTTGCTTACTTCCCATATTTTTCTTCAAGGAAACCAAGCCCTCATTTCTTTATGTTTCCTTTTATGACACAGGGCCTTCTAGTATTTTCTTCTATGCTTCAATTCTATTTCCATGATTTTTGTAAGGATTGTTGATCCTATGAGCTTGTATAATGTTTAATTCATTCTCCTTGGCACATTGATCCTATGAGCTTTTATCTCATCGTCAACTGCCAGTGTTTCATCTGTCTCAATCTCAACAAATGCTTTGAACACAACTAGCATGACTACCCTGCAATGTTTTGAAGGAAAACTCAGCAGATTTCTGTTTTCCATGAAGTTGCTGCATGTCTGATAAACCTCCTTGGCGAACAGCGACTGATATGCATATCTCTGCAAAGCTAAGATTTTCAATTCTCACCTTCTCTAAACTAACACAGCCTTTATTTCTTCTATGTAGCATAAACACTGTCTACTACATGGCACCCTATGCGACCATGATATTAGCTATACCAGCAATGTTGATCGAAGGGGCCGGAGTCATGAACTGGATATACACACATCAGTCTATTTATTCATCGTTGGTCATCATTTTTAGCTCAGGAATACTAGCTTTTTGCCTCAACTTCTCGATCTTTTATGTCATACACTCTACCACAGCAGTTACATTCAACGTAGCTGGCAACATGAAAGTGAGTGATGATCCAAACTCAATTCTTTATCTCTTTTCATAGTATATTTTGATTGTTCAACTCAAAATAGTCTGTTATGATCGTTCTCTAATGAAATATGAATGCGAACTCAGGTTGCCGTTGCGGTGTTAGTGTCATGGCTTATCTTCAGAAACCCCATTTCTGCTATGAATGCTTTTGGATGCGCGGTGACCTTGCTGGGGTGCACATTTTACGGGTACGTTCGACATCGGTTGTCTCAGCAGGCCGCCATTCCTGGAATGCCACGAACACCGCGCACCCCTAGGGGTCGAATGGAGATGATTCCCATTGTGAATAACAAGCAAGACAAAGCTTGATGGAGAGAAGTTGATGGTTGGTTCATGGTGCTGCTTCATTTGGTTCATGGTGGTTGTCTGATTCTGTTCGGGCAGGTTGACAAATTATACAAACACGGGTAAAAAAAATTTATAATAATTTTTATGGAAAATATGTGTAAACAGAGGGAGGTCTAGACGGCCAAATTTTACTGAAAATAATGAATTAAATACAAGCAAATTTGATAACATAGCAATTAAAAATCATCTGCTGCTAGTTTATGTAATTTGTAAAATATTTTTATGTAGTTTTTTGAAATTAAAATTGTATTATTTTAGAGTAGTTTTGATTAAAATTAAGTTAAAATGATTTTGAATAAAATTGTATCATTTTGGAATAGTTTGAATTAAAGTTGGTTAAAATTGATTTAAGGTGGTGCAACCGGTCAACATGTTGAAGATCGATTTTTTAATGTGAATAAATTATATTTTAAATTTGCACGATAGTCGAATTAGGAAAAACTGATTTATAGATTATTAAAATAAAGAAATATATGGGTTTAGGATTTAACTATAATTATTTTTAAATAATTTTAATAAAGTTTAAATAATTTTGATAAGTTAATAATTAATAATGATTTATGTGTATTATTTTTATTAAAATAAATAATTATTTTTTAAAATTGTAGCATCTGTCAACGTAATTTTTTTTTTATAAAAGAGTGGTTCATAGTAGTTGTAATTAAATTTTAAATTTTAAATTTTAAAATCTTCAACTCTAAATCTTAAATTTTAAATATTATTATATCAAAATAATTTTAGGCCAAAATTATTTAAATTTTATAAAAATATTTTAAATTAATCAAAATTATTTTAAAATAATTATAACAATTACTTTAATAATTTAAGTTATAGAATAGTTTGTACAATAATATTAAAAGTAAGGCACAACATGTAACAATTATTTAGTAACTTTTATACGTTGTAATAACTACTTAGTAGTTTATACGATAACAGCCATTTGCTGCTACAATACTATTAGATAAGAGGTATTCTGGAAATAAAATTTCTAATGGGGACATTCTTTTTTCTCCTTTTTTTGTATTTTTTTTTAAAAAAGAACATCATTTTCGATGATTTGCATAAACTTGGAGCACCCCATTTCTCCCATAAAATTACACACACTGTGCATGATATTGACGATAAAATTCACATATTATTAATGATAGTATATGATATATATAAATACCTTTATAAGTGAAAATAAAAAAATACATAAATTAGGAAAACAATAAGTATTTCCTAATAATAATTATTCTCTAATAACTAGAAAACAAATAACTATTTTCTAATAATAATTATTCCCTAATAACTAGGAAACAAATAACTATTTACTTATAATAATTATTTTCTAATACGCCCTCTCAAGATGGTGTCCCAGAAATGACACCAATCTTACTGCAAATAGCAAACAACCGAGGTTGAGAAAGCGACTTTGTAAGTGCATCAGCCAACTGATCCTCAGCAGGAATATGAGTAACTCGAAGTTCGGAGGCCTGCACCAGATCACTAACAAAGTGATAGTCAATAGCCAGATGTTTCATCTAAGAGTAAAAAATAGGATTAGCTGAAAGATACGTGGCACACAAAGTATTAGTAAAAAGCATAGCAGGTGTAGTAACCGGAAGAAACAGATCTGTCAAAAGTGACTTAATTCATTTGATCTCAGTTGTTGTAGAGGCAATGACATGATATTCAGCCTCAGTCGAAGAGCGTGCAACCGTGCGCTATTTGGTAGATTTCCAGGAAACTGGATTAGCACCTAGAAAAATAATAAATGCACCCGTAAAACACTGATCATCTGGATCTCTTGCCCAGTCTGCATCGGAGAAACCATGAAGAGTAAAAGGTGTATCCGCAAAAAGGCAAATTCCAAGATCCCTAGTACCATTGAGATACTAAAGTAGACGCTTCACAGCACCCCAATACGTCTCTGAAGGAGCATGCATAAACTGTGAAAGCTTATTGACCGCAAAGGAAATATCAGGACAAGTCATACAGAGATGTTGTAAGCCTCCAACCACTTGTCGGAACTTAGTCGTATTAAAAGATGAAGACCCATCATGCAAAGTAAGACAAGAGCCAGCAGCAATAGGAGTGGAGACCGGCTTGGAGTCAAGCATATTGTGTTTGGAGAGAAGATCAGTGACATACTTTTGCTGAGACAAGAGAAGACCATTTGAAGTTGGGCGAACTTCAATACTGCAGAAGAGGGAAAGAGCCCCAAGATCCTTAATCACAACTTTTGTATGAAGTTTACATACTATGACATCAATAGAAGAAGCATCACTCCCTGTAATGATTACATCATCAACATATACAAGGAAATAGATAACAGTATTATCCCGAGAATAAACAAATAAGGAGGTGTCAACTCGGGATGCGATAAGGCCAAGAGAGACCAAGAAAGCACAAAGCTCTAAATACTAGACGCACAGAGCCTGCTTTAGGCCATAAAGCACGTTATGCAAACGACACACATGATCCGGAAACTCAACACTGCGCATACCTGAAGGTTGCGCCATATAAACCTCCTCTGCAAGATGACCATTAAGAAACGCATTGTTTACATCATGTTGGTGAAACACCACCTCCGATTCACAGCCAAACTAAGAACAATATGCATTGTTATTGGATTAATAATAGGGATGAATGTATCATGAAAGTCAACACCAAGGCGCTGATGAAAACCCTTGGCAACAAAATGAGCCTTATACCGATCAATTGATCCATCAGAATTACGCTTAATGCGAAACACCCACTTATTACCCATAAGATTTTGCTCTGGCGAAGGTGGGACAAGAGTCCAAGTCTGATTACGGAGAAGAGCATCATACTCTTCATGCATGGCATGTACCCAATTCGGATCTTTGAGTGCCTGCGTGACAGAGGAGTGTTCACAAGGTTGTGGAAGACTAGTATGAAGAAGATACTTTGGATTAGATTTGTAGATGACATTTTTGAAGCAAGTTTGCATGGGATGTTGGTTTAAAGAAGAGAGAGAGGGAGAAAGAGTCGGTGGGCTAGAGGGTGTGAGGGATCGGTGGTCGGCTAAAAGGGGGGTTGGATAGCTAGGTCACCCCCAACTTCTTTTCTTCTCTACAAAAGATTAGTGCGCACGCGGAAATACAACTAACTAATGAAAACAATAAAGAAAGAATACCAAATCGCTAACATGCTCGATGTAACGTGATTCGGAGATTGCTTGCTCCTACTCCACGGCGTATCCTTGAGGTGGACGAGCCCTTGATCCTTCGGTGGATCAATCCCCGGTAATCTCCGGCTAGAGATTTCTCCTTCTCGGTGGAGCAAACCTCTCACAAAGGATCTCTTCCTCTTTACAATGATGAACTTAGGTTTAGGAGGAAGAGAGTAGGCTTGGAAGCTTTGGGCAATGACAAGGAGTTATTCAACAAGCATGAGTAACCTCCTTCAAGCCCCAAAGCTTCCCTTAAATAAGAGGAGAGAGTTGATCATCATATCAACTCATCTCGGCACCAGTCGACTGGCAAAACCATCAGTCGACTGGTGTTACCGTTAGAGGTAGCCAACGGCTACTTTGTAGCACCAACGGTTGGCCAACGGTCGGCCAACGGTCAATTACCAGTTGATTGCTAAAACATGCAGTCGACTGGTGCAGTCGACTGATAAAACATGCAGTCGACTGATCCATACTGACCGAACGAACAGAACCATACTATTCGCGCCCAGTCGACTGCGCGGTCGACTGCACCAGTCGACTGCTAAAACATGCAGTCGACTGCTACAGTACTGCTACATTACTGGTACAGTAACACTACAGTGCTGCTACAGTAAAAACCCTAAAAATTCAGTTTTACTCCGAGTACAATTTCTCATGCACTCGTACCCTCACCCTTACGACTCATTTGACACTTCCTTTGCAGCTTTAACTTCTTGCCTTCAAGCTTACTTCCTTTGGCTCTCGTCCCTCGGATGCATTCAAGCCCGCGGCTCGTCCCCAATGTCATCCTTCGCGTATGCCTCGAAGTCACTTCTCTCAGCCCTTGTCCTCACTGCCTTGTCAACGGTCCCTCGGATGCTCCATCCTTCTCCGGACCCGAAGCCATCAACTTGAGTCGCATGTGTATCCTGTAAACCTGCACAACTCAAATACACATATCAAATACAAGGGTGAACCTAACTTAAACTCTTTGACACACACATCAAAACCATGATCGTACCGATCAAACTTAGGTCGATTGCACCAACAATCTCCCTCTTTTTAATGTGTGACAATATGTTTAAGTTAGGCATAAATATCAACATGAAATTAGAAGAAATATGTAAACATGAAGCATAATACCCAAGCTCCCCCTTAACATATGCTCTCAACCATAATTTTCAAGTTTTGCACATAGTTCGGTTTCTAACGTAAACCTTCACATTTCTCCCCCTTTGACACCATCAAATATTGTACCAAACATGTACACATACTATGATATCAATGTGGACTTAAAAATACCCAAAACCAACTCTTGAAGGTGCTGGAAAACAGCTACCAGTCGACTGCTATCTGTCGCAGTCGACTGGCACAAACCAACCCGAATTTCAGCATTTTACAGCCAACTTCAAAAATGCATAGAAAATTCTAGAAAATTCGAAAAATCATGAAATTTTGAACACATATTTCTTATAATATTCTTTAACAAGGAAAAATATGTTTCCATGAAAATTCATCATATTTTTGAAGTTTTAATAAAAACTCAACCACCTTGAAAAATACTCAAGTTTATATCAACTTAAACCCTAGTTTTGAATTCATATATTTCAAAATAACTATCCACTGTAAATAAAACATAGGATTGTTTTTCAAAACATTTGAAATGTCCAACTATGATCTATGGGCAAGATGTCCATTAATTAAACATTTGCTTTCCCCATAGTTGGCCTATGATCACTAAAAATTGATACATCTCATAACTCATCAAGATGTCATAAGCATAAGTGAATTATTTGTATCATCCTATCATCTCACATTTAATGTTAGAAAATAATGCAAATCATTGTGAGATGAAGATAACTCCTACTTAGCCCCCTTGATCATGAATTTCTATCAAGGCTAAGTGCTCCCCCTTAAGGTCTCAAGTCAACCATTTTTCAAGGATTTAAACTATGATTTTAATGGTTGACTAACCTAAAATCCTCTAACCCTTGAGGATTGATTTTGGCACCCAATATAAATTCTTTCTAATTGGGTTAACCAAATATTCCTTGGGGATCCATTTTCTATCTATAGTCTTGGTTTTTGATTGGCCCCTAGCAAGTAGACAATGGTAGGTCTTTTCATTGTTGGGTTCCTTGTATCCTAACCCATTTTTCTTAAAACTTGCCCTTTGGCTCCCAATAATTATGTTTAGGGTTTTAAAGCCAATTTCAAATTTTCTAAGGGCATTGGTAAGATATTCTACCTTTTCCCTTAATTTCCTATTTTCCTCTTCTAAACATGAATCATATGAACTTGTAGAAGAAGCATGCATATCATCATCCCTAATAGACATGAATTCTAATTTTTCTTTAAGCATGCAAATGTCATTTTTCAAGGTTTTATTTTTCCTTTTTGCCTTGAACAAATAATCATTTGTACTTTTAATGATCTTAATTAAAACATGAGGAGGAAGATTGTATACCTCACTTACCGAGACGTCCGAATCCGATGTTTAACCTCCCCCTTCACTTGAGATCCCTTCTTCATCTTCACTTGAGCTCTTTCCCTCTTCATTTTCGGATGAGGTGGATGCTACATCATCAATTCCCATTAGAGCAAAATTGACTACATGGTGCTCCTCTTCCTCCGATGATGATGATGGATCATCCTATGTTGCTTTTAGGTTTTGAGCCTTCTTCCCTTTTTCTTTTGTCTTCTTCTCCTCCTTCTTCTTCCCTTCCTTCTTCTTCAAGAGAGGACAATCATCTCTTATGTGTCATTCTCCTTGACAATTATAGCAAATGATCTTCCTTGTCCTACTTTTGCTTCTAGACCTTTTCCTAGCACGAGATTTGTTAGAAGAAAAAGATTTAAATGTCTTTCTCATCTTCCTTACCATATATGCCTCTTGATCGCTATCCATTGAGGCACTTGATTCTTCGGAGTCGGAAGATGGTGGTGATGAAGATTTCTTCTTCTTTCCCTTTCCCTTGTTTGCCACAAGGGCTACTCCTCTTGATCTATGAACTTTTCCATCTAATCCTTCAACTCTTGTTTCGTGAAGCTCCATTGTTGAGAAGAGTTCATCTAGAGAGGATTTCTCTAGATCCTTTGATATATAGTATGAATCTACAATGGAGCTCCAAGTTATGGTTCTTGGGAAAGCATTTAGGGCTTTCATCATCATGTCTCGATTTGAAAGTATCTCACCTACACTTGTTAGCCCATTAATAATTTCCTTAATTCTATAATGTAACATTGATACATTTTCTCCTTTCTCAAGCTTGATATTGTTGAGTTGAGTTCGAAGTGTTGGTGCGGTTAGCACTAACGATTTAACCCAGGTTTTGATGAATGACAAATCAGGTTAAGTTAGTCTGTTGTTGTCTAACACTCTGATCAAGTGTGCAGGAGAAGTCCAGACAGGTCGACGGGTTGACCAGATGTCTGGCACGAAGCCCAGCTAGGTCAACGGGCTGACCGGATAGCTGGCGAGAAGTCCAAGCGGGTCGACGGGCTGACCGGATGCTTGGCGAGAAGCCCAGCTAGGTCGACGGGCTGACCGGATAGCTGGCGAGAAGTCCAAGCGGGTCGACGGGCTAACCGGACGCTTGGCGAGAAGTCCAGCTAGGTCGATGGGCTGACCGGATAGCTAGCGAGAAGTCCAGACGGGTCGAAGGGCTGACCGGACGTCTGGCAGGTGAGTAAAGGTAAGTCACTGGAAGGGAGTGACTGTGAGGACGCGTTCCTGGGAAGGGAACATTAGGCATCGATCCGGCTTAGACCCATTTCGGATATCTAAGTCGAGATCGTGACTAGATTCCGGTCTCGGAAAGACGGAATCTAAGTCATACTTTTTCATGTCAAACTCATGAACTGTGCTAACACTTTGTTTTGCAGGAAATTTATTATACTTGCCTCAGACTAACCTTGTCTTGCAGGAGAAGGACCTGTTCTGGAGAAAGGTGGTCCGGGCGCCCGGGAGGTAAATTTTATCCCGATTGCGCGTCACCACGTGGAGCTCACTGGTTGGACCTGCCACGTCTCACCAGGGCGCCTGGAAGGGATCCGGGGCGCCCTGAGCTTCATATAAAAGAAGGGGCAAGGGTAGAGCTTCGATATGAACTTAGAATCCAAGATCTGCTGCTCTGTGCTCTTGCGACGCCACGAAAAGCTCTCCGACTCAGTGCTGGTTTTGTTTTAATTCTATTGTCGGTATTTTCTTTATCTGTCAATTCTTGTACTTAACTCTGTAATATTCAAATTGATAGTGATTGCCCAACGAAAGTACTCACGGAGTACGGGCCTTCGAGTAGGAGTCGTCACAGGCTCCGAACGAAGTAAAAACACCGTGTTCAGTTGTCTAAGTTTTTATTTCGCTGCACTTAACTCTTATTAACGTTGTTTTTCGAATCGATATTCACCCCCCCCTCAATCGACGTTTCACGATCCAACACGAAGGAGGTCTCTTTTTGCCAATTTTGCTTCCGATGTCCCCTCATGAAGCTCCACTAGCTTTTCCCACAAGTCTTTGGCACTTATATAGTTTCCAATTCTTGTTACTTCTTGTTGTGGAAGAACATGTAGTAGGTGATGCATTGCCTTGGAATTTGCTAGATGCTCTTCTTTTTGCCTTTTGGTCCATCTTGTTATGTCGATTGTCTCATTGTGTTCATCCTTGGGTTCTTCAAAATCACTTCTCATGATTAGCATAATGTCAAAATCGGTATTGAAAAATACCTCCATTTTCTTCTTCCACCATGAGAAGTCCCCTTCGAATTTCGGTGGATGAATGTTTGAACCGGCCATTTTGATGAAGTGCTCTTCTCGGCGATTAGTCCGTTGAAGGGCGTCCTCGCTCTGATACCACTTATGAGGGATCGGTGGTCGGCTAGAAGAGGGGTTGGATAGCTAGGTCACCCCCAACTTCTTTTCTTCTCTACAAAAAATTAGTGCGCACGCGGAAATACAACTAACTAATAAAAACAATAAAGAAAGAATACCAAATCGCTAACAAGCTCGATGTAACGTGGTTCGGAGACTGCTTGCTTCTACTCCATGGCGTATCCTTGAGGTGGACGAGCCCTTGATCCTTCAGTGGATTAATCCCCGACAATCTCCGACTAGAGATTTCTCTTTCTCGGTGGAGCAAACCTCTCACAAAGGATCTCTTCCTCTTTACAATGATGAACTTAGGTTTAGGAGGAAGAGAGTAGGCTTGGAAGCTTTGGGCAATTACAAGAAGTTATTCAACAAGCATGAGTAACCTCCTTCAAGCCCCAAAGCTTCCCTTAATTAAGAGGAGAGAGTTGATCATCATATCAACTCATCTCGGCACCAGTCGACTGGTGTTACCGTTAGAGGTAGCCAACGGCTACTTTGCAGCACCAACGGTTGGCCAACGGTCAATTACCAGTCGACTGCTAAAACATGCAGTCGACTGGTGCAGTCGACTGATAAAACATGCAGTCGACTGATCCATACTGACCGAACAAACAGAACCATACTGTTCGCGCCCAGTCGACTGCGCGGTCGACTGCACCAGTCGACTGCTAAAACATGCAGTCGACTGCTACAGTACTGGTACAGTAATGCTACAGTAACGCTACAGTACTATTACAGTGCTGCTATAATAAAACCCTAAAAATTCAGTTTTACTCCGAGTACAATTTCTCATGCACTCGTATCCTCACCCTTACGACTCATTTGACACTTCCTTTGCAGCTTTAACTTCTTGCCTTCAAGCTTACTTCTTTTGGCTCTCATCCCTCGGATGCATTCAAGCCCGCGGCTCGTCCCCAATGCCATCTTTCGCGTATGCCTCGAAGTCGCTTCTCTCGGCCCTTGTCCTCACTGCCTTGTCAACGGTCCCTCGGATGCTCCATCCTTCTCCGGACCCGAAGCCATCAACTTGAGTCGCATGTGTATCCTGCAAACCTGCACAACTCAAATACATATATCAAATACATTGGTGAACCTAACTTAAACTCTTTGACACACACATCAAAACCATGATCGTACCGATCAAACTTAGGTCGATTGCACCAACAGAGGGTTGGTTGCCACAAAGCAGCGTGGATGACCCAACAACAAGAGGTGATGATGGTGGAGATGATGGCGGCGATAATGATAGCGGTGAAGAAGGCACTTGCAGACGGCTACGGTTAGTGCCAGGTTACGACATCGGTGATGTCGTCGGCGACAACCGTTGTAGAAGATGGCTGGAGCTGACGGTTGATGTCGTCGACGGCAATCATTGTAGAAGGTGGCTGGTAGGGAGAAAAAAAAGAAAGAGAAAAAAAAAGTTGTTGTTAAGCTTAGAGTTCTAATACCATATTGACGATAGAATTCATATATTATTAATGATAGCATATGATATATATAAATACCATTACAAGTGAAAATAAGAAAATACATAAATTAGGAAAACAATAAGTATTTCTTAATAATAATTATTCTCTAATAACTAGGAAACAAATAACTATTTTCTAATAATAATTATTCCCTAATAACTAGAAAACAAATAACTATTTACTTATAATAATTATTTCCTAATACGTGAGAGGTGGGAGTTGATATGGTGGTCGACTCACTTCTGTGCCTCATTTTCGTGACTGAAATGAATCGGAGCGCTGGGAAGTCACTCAAGGCACAAAGATCATTTTTTGGCAACCCAATTCATCTCAGTCATGAAATGAGGCACGAAAGTGAGTTGGACGCCATCTCATTGTGGCAAAAGGTGATTATGCTCTCCCCCAGGGCGTAGCGCGGACGGTGGATGCATGGTATCTCTGGCGTAATGCCAGGGGTCAATTTTCAGGAACTGACGACCTGAGATTTACCCCGCCATGCGCCTATGGCCTGTGTACCTGCATGAACCTCCCTCCATATCCGTGGGATCGACACTAGGGGGACCGCTAAGGTAGCAGATCTACCGCAAAAGGTGATTATGCTCACCTCAGGTGTCCATTATATTATGTCCTCAGGTTATGTAAAATAAGGTAAATTACTAGGTATGCTTATAGATGACCTCCAAGTAACTAGGGGTGGGAGGAGTTTATCTCGAGAGTTAAGCACTATATCAATTATTGTAGCAAATTATAGTAAAAGATGATTATGCTCACTTCAGGCGATCAATTGCTGCAGCAATTTGTAGCAAAAGGTGGAATTTGTCACCTCAACGACCCCCACATGGTTGACCCTATGGCCATATGTGAGGAGGTAAATCGGAAAGCTGCAGTTGACCACTTCGGGGAGGGCATTTTTCTTAACTTTGTCGAGATTCAACCCTTTGGCCATTGTAGCAATATTTACCTCACAGTAGTCAACTCAACCATGCCTCAGGGGCTCAATTGTTGTAGCAAATTATGCAATTTTTGTAAAAAATGAAATATGTCATCCTGGCATCCCCCCCACTACCTCACACCACTGGGAGGGGATAAATTAGAAAATCGAAGCTAGCCATCATATGGGAGGGTAATTCTTTAGTCTTTGCCGAGATTCTATCCTTGCTCAATTCTATAAACCTACCATGTAATAACCAACCCGGCTATGCCCTAGGAGGGCTCAATTGTTGTAGCAAATTCTACAAAAGGTGAAATTGTCACCTTGGTCCCCCCCCCCCCCCCCCAAACTACCCCCACACTCAATCATTGTAGGAAATTCTACAAAAGGTGAAATTTGTCACCCTAGAGACCACTCTCTCGATTGCCCCACACCATTAGGAGGAAGTAAATCAGGAAACTGAAGCTAGTCATCACATGGGAGAGTAATTCTGCAAGTATCATGTGGTAGTTTTGATGTGATCAACCGAATTAAATTAGGTTTTGTTTGTGTTGATGTCTTGCGTCTAAGTATGTAGGGACTTAAGAAGACAAGAAGTGAAGCGGAAGATGCGATGGATGAGAAGGATGACACGGGAATCAAGTCAATTGTCTCAGTACATCCGAGGATGAGAAGTTGCGGAAGAGTATGCTAGTGGAATGAGAAGGATGCACTTGCTGCTTACAAGGGACAAAAAGCTAGAGCGAAAGTCTGCTCAAGGAGAGATTGCCGGAGTTGGGTTTAGGTGAGCTCAACTCTGAATGACCAAAAAATCACACAAGCGACCGGAGTGGAAGACCGGACAAAGTCAACCTGAGTTGACCTTGTCTAGACACCTAGACCAAGTCTAGGCACCTGAAGCTAGTCCGGGCGCCCGGACCACTTTGGTGTCTAACGGGCACCTCATCATAGTGGATCAACTTCGGGTCCATGTCAGCAACGGTCCAGGCACTCGGAGATGGTCCGGGTGCCCGGGAGTGGATAAATGCTTATCCCTTTACTGTTGCGAAGAGGATTGAGATGACTAGCTTGTTGGATCGAAAGCGCTAGAGGGGGAGGGGGGTAAATAGCGCTCATGGTTATTTCGTTCATTTAAAGCAATCGAGTAATACGCAGCGGAATAAAAGCAATAAAAGAAATAACACGTTGGTTTTACTTGGTTCGGAGCCTGTGGCGACTCCTACTCCAAGGCCCACGCTCGTTGAGCGTTTACTTTGGGCAACCACTATAAGCTCGGAAATTTACAATTTGAAATACAAGTAAAGCAGTAATGAAATTATACCAACAATAGAAAATACTAAATTTTAAAGCTTCGGGTCATCGATGTCTTGTTACAGCTTTATCGGATCCTCCTTTGAGCAGTACATGGAAGAATGGTTGCGAGTTCTTGTTGATATACTTGTTGCTGCTCGAACTGGGTTTAAGTAGCCCATGGAGGGCACCTCCAACACCATGGAGGGTGCCCTCATCCCCGCCGAATCCGCAGCGATAATACACTTTGACTCCTTTACCACTTATCTGCTTGAGGGTGTCTCCAACCGCATGGAGGGTGCCCTCCACCAGCGTCCAGGACACCCTTAGCTCCATGGAGGGCGCCCTTTGTACAGCGTCCAGGGTGCCTCCAGCTCCATGGAGGCGCCCTCTGTGCAGCGTCCAGGGTGCCTCCAGCTCCATGGAGGCGCCCTCGCGCCTTTGCTGCGGAGATGTTGACGAGGGTGCCCGAGGCGCCCCCAAGCTCCATGGAGAGTGCCTCAGGTACTGTTCATCCGAGACAATCATGTCTAATTCGCTTCCTGCAAAATATATTAGTCCAAAAAATCAACCATACCCTGCAAAACAAAGTTAGCACAATATAGACATGATACATAAAATATTTGACAGTCTTCAGACTGTCCGATTCTGACTTCAGATTTCTAACCGGAAACCCTAGGTCGAATCGACGCCTACTGTTCCCTCACCAGGGAACACGTCCTCACATACTCTACTCAGGAGAGTTTACATGTTGTCAGACTGGTCCTCCAGACTGATTGGACTTTTGCTCAACGCCCGAGGCTTCAGGACTTTCTGCTCGACGTCCGCTCTATAATCCGTCCAGCCTTCCACCTTGTTCGCGACACCAGGACTTTCCACCTAGAGTCCCCGACTCTAGGACTTTTGCCCGAAGCCCTTGACCCGCCAAGACTTTCCGCTTAGGGTTACCACCCCTAGGACCTAGGGTTACTCCCTAGGGTTTTCCCTTTGCATAACCGCAGCTAGAACTTTTCCTCACCTAAGGTTACCATCCTCTAGGACATAGGATTACTGCCCCCTAGGGTTTTCCACATGCCTAACCGCAACTAGAACTTTTTCCTAAGTACACTTAGGACTTTCCTGCAAACTCATTCAAACATGTTAGATTACAAGACAATTTAACTTTGAACCCTTTGACATAATCAAAACTTAGGTTCGATCGTCTGGTGCTCCTTGCACCAACAATCTCTCCCTTTTTGATTATGGCAACCTGACTCAAAGTTAAGTAAAATATAACTGTAATAAAAGTAGTTTAAGCAAGAGTAAGAGTATAAGTAAAACAAATTTTATATAACATTTTATATAACAAAAACTCCCCCTTATGCTTTCTTAACTTTACTTTTACTATTCTCCCCCTTTGACATAAATTAAAAAATATATAAATAGAGAGAACTATGGAAAAAATAACTTTTAATCTGTTTAACTTGAAGTTCCCCCTTGAAAGGTAGCACCCCTTTTAAAAAGGGTAGTTTAGCTTTTAAAAAGACAAAGAATAGTTAAGTACTCAACTTTTTTTTAAAAAAAAAATAATAATAAAACTTTGTTAAGTCCTTACCTTTAAAAAGATGTTGATAAAAGTTTAGTTAAAGGACTTACCTTTATAAAGGTTTTAATAAAAAACTTAGTTAAAAGTACTTAGTTAAAAGTACTCAGTTTAAAAAAAAAATTATAAAAACTTAGTTAAGTACTTAACTTTTCAAAAGATTTTGATAAATCACTTAGCTTTAAAATGATTCTCTTCTCAAAATACTTAGTAAAGAAAATAATTTCTTTGAAAAATATTTAAAAAAATACTTTTTCAAGTACTTAGCTTTTGAAAAGATTTTTAAGAAAAACTTAGTTAGAAGTACTCAACTTAAAAATTCTGATAAAAGCTTTAGCTTAGTCAAGTATTTAGTAAAAAATTTTGATAAAAATACTTTTGATAAACACTAAGCTTAAAACTAATTTTAATTTAACATTAAGCTTAATAATAATTATAATTCAAAAAATTGATATTAATTCAACATTAAGCTTAAAATCATTTTAATTTTGAATAAACACAAAGTTAAAAAAAAACTCAGCTTAAATTTGTACTAAACTTAAAAATAATTTGTTTAAAGGTGAAAAATAATTTCATTTTAACACCAAGATTAAAAATAATCAAGTTTTAAAAATAATTTTAAATAAAGTTTAACGAAAGAAAACTTCTATTTGAAAAATACTTTTAAAAACATGAACTTGGCTTGATTTGATTTTTTTTTTACTCCCCCTTGATTAATGCTAGTCAATTTTTATATAAAAAAAAATTTTAAGTCCTAAAGTCCAACCATGAAATTTCAAAGTAAAAATACAAGTTTAAAATATAAATAATTATTTATTATCCTAATTTTCTATCTCACGCTTTCTAAGTTATCAAATATGTTCAGCTTATGAGTTTGTGTGAGATGAACTTAAGTTAATTTTTAACTTGATTTTAAGTTTATAAATATTTAAAGATATTGAAAATGTTAAAAAATATAAAATTTTGAAAATATTTAAGTTTGATGTATTTAAAAAAATATTTAAGTTTGATCTAGATTTCAAAATATTGAATTTTGAAGAATATTTAAGTTTGACTTAGAATTTGAATTTCAAAAATATTGAAATTGAGATTTAAAAACTTAAGTTTGACTTTTGAATGAGTTTGAATTTCAAATTTTAAAATATAAGTGTAAATTTAAAATTTAAGGATTAATTAGCATTTGAAAATAATTAAGATTTTGAAGATTAATTATACTTTGAAAATCAATTAACATTAACACTTTGAAAATTAATTAAATTTGAAAGTTAAGTGATATTTGAAATATGAAAGTTAATTACTTAAACTTTTGAAATTAATTAGAGTTTTGTAATTAATTAAAGTTTTGAAATTAATTAAACTTTTGAAATTAATTATAATTTAAAAATAATTACGATTTAAAAATAATTAATCTTTTCAAATTAATATTTCAAAATTAATTAATTCGGATTTGGCTAACTACTTTAAATCTAGATTCATCTTACCCTTTTTCTAAATTTTCAATCAGGGAACCTTAATAGTTTTGTGAGTTGGTTAATTTAATCTTTAATTTAGGTTATCATCTAAGGATTAATTTACATTTGACTTAGACTCATGTTTTTCAATTAGTCAATTAAATATTCATTTCAAATATTGGCTTTCAGGCTGTGGCAAGGCACTAGGCCTTCTTGGGTATGAGATCATTCACCACTTCTAGACAAAGTCTTTCAAAGAAATTGAATATTTAATTTTTCTTTTTGAAACCCCTAGGTCTAACTAGTCAAGTGTAAATCACGCCTAGGTCCTTATCTAGCATAATCTAAGCATATATAATAAAAGCAGTAAAGACAATCATCAAACACATTTATTTATTAAAAATAATTTTTCTATTGGCTCCCCCTGGATCATAGCCTCAATAAGGTCTATCAAGGTAGTGGATTTGATCCTTGGGGACCCAATATTGTCCAAGCCCAACTCAATTAACCAAGTTCGACTTGGAGACTCATGCTTGGACTACTTTTCTATTTGATCGATTTACTAATGATAAGTATGATTTGTATTTAGTCTTGTATCCAAGTCCAGATTGATTGTATACGACCCTTTGCTTTCCAAGAATCAAATCAAGATTCTTGGAAGCCACGGTGAATCGTTCCAATGCTCCCTTAAGTTCCTTGACTTGATCTTTCAGACTGAAATTTTCTTTCTCAAGTTGTTGAACATGAGTTAAAGTTCTAATTTGACTAGGTTCGGTCAAGGAGGCGCCCTCTGCTGAGTGTCCAGGGTGCCTCCAGCTCCATGGAGGTGCCCTCATGCCTTTGTTGCAGAGATGTTGACGTGGGTGCCCGAGGCGCCCCCAAGCTCCATGGAGGGTGCATCGGTTACTGTTCATCCAAGGCAATCATGTCTGATTCGTTTTCTGCAAAATATGTTAGTCCAAAAAATCAACCATACCTTGCAAAATAAAGTTAGAATAATATAGACATGATAAATAAAATATCTGACAGTCTTCAGACTGTCCGGTTCTAACTTCGAATTTCCAACCGGAAACCCTAGGTCGAACCAACGCGTATTATTCCCTCACCTGGGAATGCGTCCTCACCTACTCCACTCAGGAGAGTTTACTTGTTGCTAAACCAGTCCTCCAGATCGACTGGACTTTTGCTTAGCACTCGAGGCTCCAGGACTTTCTGCTGGACGTCCGCTCCATGACCTGTACAGTCTTCCACCTGGTTCGCGACACCAGGATTTTCCACCTAGAGTCCCCGACTCTAGGAGTTTTGCCTGAAGCCTTCGACCCGCCAAGACTTTTCGGGTTACCACCCCCTAGGACCTAGGGTTACCACCTCCTAGGGTTTTCCCTTTGCTTAACTCCAGCTAGGACTTTTCCTCGCCTAGGGTTATCACCCCCTAGGACCTAAGGTTACCGCCCCTAGGGTTTTCCACCTGCCTAACTGCAGCTAGGACTTTTGCCTAAGTACACTTAGGACTTTCCTTCAAACTCATTCAAACATGTTAGACCACAAGACAATTTAATTTTGAACCCTTTGACATAATCAAAACTCAGGTTCGATCATCTGGTGCTCCCTACACCAACATAGTTGGGGGCACTCAGATCGGGTTTGAGTGCTAGGATCGCACCACGTCGTCAAACGGTCACTTCGACCAGTGAGCCTATAAAAGGAGCTCTGGCGCTCAAGATTCAACACAACACTTCTGTACTTCAAATTCTTTATTCAGTTTGCATTTTATGTACTTCCAATGCTTGTAAGATGCTTCTCTGCGTAAAACAAAAGGAGAATTTTGTTAGTTTTTTTAACGCCTTGAATTAATAATCTCCCCGATTGTAACCAAGTAAAATCCAGTAGCCACTTTTATTTTTATGCAATTTAGTTTTGTTTATTAAAGTATTTGTATAACTTAAATCAAAAGCTTTGAGAAGGATACATTTATAATTTCAAGCAATTCACCCCCCCCTCTTGTCTACCACACGGGATCAACAATTGGTATCAGAGTGAGGGAGCTTCAGAAGGACTAACTGCTGCCGAAAGCAAACAAGATAATGGTCGGACCTAAGTATCTACCCGTCGAAATTCTAGGGGGAGTTCTGTTGGTGCAGCGGGGTCGACAAGAGAGAAGTAAATTGCCTATAAAATAAATAACTTCTTCTCGTTCTTTTGATTTGATTAGACTAACACAACTAAAATAAATAGAATAATAAAACTGAACAATTAATGAAAAAAGGCTCAGGAACTACTTTATTATAATGTAGGTGATTGTTAATCCAAAGCAAATAGAAGCGCACTAAAATTCTCCTTTATTGAAGGCGAAGAAGTCTCTTACACTCTTTGAAAGCTTAGAAAAAAACTAGGAAGTGAATACACAAGTTGTAGTTCAGTTGTTGATTATTTTCTAGCTCCAGGGGTCTTTTTTTAGCCCTTGGAAAACTCTATCCGAGGCTGGAAGGCGCCTCCAAGATGGTCCAAGGTGTCTTCCATCAGATAAGTTTTATCTGCCAAAGATAAAAGTCTATCTTCACTAACGATCACTGGAAGGTGCCTTCTATGGGCTGGAAGATGCCTTCTATGGGCTGGAAGAATCCTTCACATTGTTCATCGAAGACACCTTCCAAGCCATAGAAGGCGCCTTCCATAAGGCAGAGCAGCTCCTTAGTTGATCTCTTCACGTGGGTGATGCTCCGGCTAACCGGAGTTGAGCTCACCTGAACCCAACTCCGACTTTCACTTCACATAGGCTTCCTTCCCGGCTTCTCGTCCCTTAAACATCGCGTATATATTTTTCATCCACTGGTGTACTCTTCCGCAGTATCTCGTCCCTCAGATGTACCGAGCCCGTCGGCTCCTTTCCCATGTCATCTTTCTCGTTGACTGTGCTTTTGGTTCGACTTCTTATGCTCCTAAGTGTTGGAGGATCGGTGGCCGGCTAGAAGGGGGGTTGAATGGACGGCACCCCCAAATCCTTGCTTTCTACACTATTGTTAGTATGCGCAGCGGAAATCTAATACTAACTATAAATAATAATACAAAGAAAGCTTAAGACAAGAATAAGAAATGGCAAACCAAGCTAACACGTTCGTTTACGTGGTTCGGAGATAACTTGCTCCTACTCCACGGCTGTCCGTAAGGTGGACGATCCCTCAATCCGTCGGTGGATTAATCCCCGGAAACTCCGGCTAGCACAATCCTCCTTGTCGGTGGAGAAACCTCACCACAACTCGATCAAGAGCACTTGGATTGCTAGGGCACTAGTTGACTACTAATTAGAGGTTACCCACCACTAATTTCGTCAACTTTGGCCGGCCAAACCAAGCTCCCTCTTATAGAGCTCGGGGAAACAGCCATGCTGTTTTGCCCGTTACCAGTCGACTGGTGCCAGCCACAACGGCACTCCAACGGCTATCTATCGGTCGACTGGTCCCATGACCAATCGACTGATCCCAGCCAATTCTGGTCGACCGATCCCAGTACCAGTCGACTGGTACAACCCTAAACTTAGGGTTTCCCATCCCGAGTACATTTCACTCGCACTCGGACCCTCACGACTCACTTGACTCTTCTTTGCAGCCTTGACCTCTTGCCTTCAAGCCTACTTCCTTTGGCTCTCGTCCCTCGGATGCATCCAAGCCCGCGGCTCGTCCCCAATGCCATCCTTCGCGTATGCCTCGAAGTCGCTTCCCTCGGCCCTTGTCCTTGCTGCCTTGTCCACGGTCCCTCGGATGCTCCATCCTTCACCGGACCCGAAGCCGTCAACCTGAGTCACATGTGTCACCTGCAGTCCTGCACAACTCAAGTACACATATCAAATAATGAGGGTAAACCTAACTTAAACCCTTTGCCCAAACACCAAAACACATGGTCCCACGAACCATTGGGATTGCTCCAACAATCTCCCCCTTTTTGGTGTTTGGCAATACGTTTAAGTTAGGGAAAACATATAGCAAATAAGCATGCTAAAAACAATGGACTTACGATGCCAAGGCTACACACTTGGACTTACACCGCCGAATGGACTTACGATGCCAAGGCTACACACTTGGACTTATAACGCCGAATGGACTTACGTTGCCAAGGCTACACACTTGGTAACCGCCGAATGGACTTACGTTGCCAAGGCTACACACTTGACAACCGCCGAAACAAGTATCGGGACCTATCACAAGGCTCCCCCTACACCTACGCTCCCCATTGAGCTAGGATTTTACCACGGGCTTTTTAAGAACCTATCCCAAGGCTCCCCTACACCTAAACTCCCCAATGAGCTAGGATTTTACCACGGGCTTTTTAAGAACCTATCCCAAGGCTCCCCCTACACCTAAACTCCCCAATGAGCTAGGATTTTACCACGGGTTTTTTAAGAACCTATCCCAAGGCTCCCCCTATACAAAGGCACTTAAGGTTTTCCCAACTAAACCTTAATTCTCCCCCTTTGCCTAACATCCAAAAAGTTCTCCAACAATATCCCAATTGTTGAAAATTTATCATCTAAATTGACCCTAAACTCATGTATTTATCCCCCATGGATCCCATACATCTAAGTGAGTTGACATGGTCAAGATCAGCGCTGAAAAACGCTTTCAGGCTGGTATCAGTCGACTGCCCCAAGTGCCAGTCGACTGCCCCCTTTCGAAACCACCATACAGAAACATTCTGTGGTCGATTTCCATTGTTACCAGTCGACTGGTATCTGTACCAGTCGACTGGTACCCTATTTCTGAAAAAATCAGCCTTTTCAGGCCAACTTCAGAAATGCACCAGAAATTCCCTAGACCTCCAAAAATTCCCAAATTTTGTGGAGAGGTCTATTGTACCCTTGTCTACTTGGGAAAAATACATTACAAAATGTATCTATCACCAATCCCAAGATTGACACAAAATCCAAAACTAGCTAAATGGTTCAATTGAACCTTGACCTAAAGTCCTAGTTTTGACTTCCTCTTGATGTATTTGCCCATACCAACCCACAATGCATCCCTAGCATTGGTTTATATGGCATCTATACATCCAAAACCATTTATCATGCTATATGAACCCAAATGTCATATTTCTTGCATGAAACACAATCCATGTGTGCCAAATCCCTAGGTTTGAGACTCAAATTCATCTCCAAACCATTTGGCACACTCCATGGCTCCTCTAGACCCCCAAGTAGAATCCACCTGAGATCCATTGGCCATGGGTCCCAAATTGACTCTTAGAGCTCCCCCTAGAGCTCTTTGCCTTAGTCACCTCCCTAGGTGACTCATCTACAAAGGCTAGGCCGCATCGGTCCACCCCCGGTGACACTTGGCCTACAAACCTAACTTTCTTAACCTTGGACACCTTGTCCTTGGTTAATTTCTCCTTACCATTAAATGACTTTCCCTTGCCATTTACTGGCTTCTCCTTGCTATAGTCATATGCAACCCTAGCATAAGACTTTCCCTTAGCTTTGGAGGACTCTCCCTTACCATGATCATTTGCCACCCTAGCACATGATCTCTCATTAGCCTTGGAGGGACTAGATCGGTATCCTAGACCCGATCTATCATTGTTGGGTCTTTGACTACCCAACGCCATACCTAAACCCTTAGATCCAACATTGAATCTTTCTAGGGTTTTCTCCAATTGATCAAGCTTTGCCTTCAAAGCTTGATTTTCCCTTTCTAGGTTCCTAAACCTAGAGTCAACATGTCCACCTTGGACATTCCTAGACCTACCCTTTCTAGGCATATGTCTCCCCTTCTTAGGATTAATGCCTTGGGCCTCCTTAGGTCTACCATTCCTAGGTTTTTCATGAATTGGCCTCCTAGGGTTTTGAACTACATTAACCCTATTCCTATCATGATACTTAAATCCAAAATTCTGCATGGCTACATAATGATAATCATTATTTCTCCTAGCATGCATGGGAACATAAGAATATGCATTGCATTTCAAATTTGGGTATACCTCCCTTACCCTTGAAGCTCCCCCTTGACACTTGCTTCTCTCCTTCTTCTCCCATTTCTTTAGATGCGCTAGCTTCTTAATTTCTCCCTTTTTGGGGCATTTGGTGTGGTAGTGGCCCTTCTCTCCACACGTGAAGCATATGACGCGCAATCTCCTCCTTTGGGCTTCTTCACTCCTACAACCCTTGTTAGTGTTTAAATTAACTTGAATGAGTTTAGGAGATACCTCTTTCTTACCCATAGGACATCTACTCTTGTAGTGTCCTTTCTTATTGCACCCGAAGCATACAATGTGGTCCTTTAACTTAGCTTCGGTGGAGGTGCTCACTAGGTTGACCTCCTCCAAGATTTCTTCTTCATCCTCTTCACTTGTCTTGGATTCATCTTCAACCTTTGAGGATGTAGATGATGCCTCATCTTGCTTCTCCTCCTCGGATGTTGAGCATGGCTCAACTTCCGTTTGCTCCTCTTCAACTTGAGCAACTAGACCCATCTCAATGGGCTCCACATCCGATTGGTCCTTCTTCTCCTCTTGGACCACTTCATCACTTTCTTCGGATTTTCTTTCTTCTTGTGTAGGCATGAATTCTTCCCATGGAAATTTCTTCACTTTGCTCCACAATTCATGGGCGTTCTCATATTTACCTACACCACTTATCACATTAGGAGGCAATAAATCAATTAAAATTGCTATTACCTTTGAGTTTGCCTCCGATCGTGAGGTTTGCTCCTCCGTCCAATGTCGTGTTCGAAGCTTCTTTCCTTTCTTGTCCTTTGGGACTTTGAACGGTTCATTTACCACCATCATGGTGTCCCAATCCGTGTTGAAGAAGATCTCCATCTTCTTCATCCAATAGGTTATGTCCCCAAGGCTTCCTCCTTCAAATTTTGGAGGGACAATCAACCCGGCCATCTTCTTATGTGTTGCTCTTCTTGGCGGTTAGTCCGATGGAGAGCGTCCTCGCTCTGATACCACTTGTTGGAGGATCGGTGGCCGGCTAGAAGGGGGGTTGAATGGACGGCACCCCCAAATCCTTGCTTTCTACACTATTGTTAGTATGCGCAGCGGAAATCTAATACTAACTATAAATAATAATACAAAGAAAGCTTAAGACAAGAATAAGAAATGGCAAACCAAGCTAACACGTTCGTTTACGTGGTTCGGAGATAACTTGCTCCTACTCCACGGCTGTCCGTAAGGTGGACGATCCCTCAATCCGTCGGTGGATTAATCCCCGGAAACTCCGGCTAGCACAATCCTCCTTGTCGGTGGAGAAACCTCACCACAACTCGATCAAGAGCACTTGGATTGCTAGGGCACTAGTTGACTACTAATTAGAGGTTACCCACCACTAATTTCGTCAACTTTGGCCGGCCAAACCAAGCTCCCTCTTATAGAGCTCGGGGAAACAGCCATGCTGTTTTGCCCGTTACCAGTCGACTGGTCCATGCACCAGTCGACTGGTGCCAGCCACAACGGCACTCCAACGGCTATCTATCAGTCGACTGGTCCCATGACCAGTCGACTGATCCCAGCCATTTCGGGCACAGAATGCTTCTGTGCTCACCACCAGTCGACTGGTACAACCCTAAACTTAGGGTTTCCCATCCCGAGTACATTTCACTCGCACTCGGACCCTCACGACTCACTTGACTCTTCTTTGCAGCCTTGACCTCTTGCCTTCAAGCCTACTTCCTTTGGCTCTCGTCCCTCGGATGCATCCAAGCCCGCGGCTCGTCCCCAATGCCATCCTTCGCGTATGCCTCGAAGTCGCTTCCCTCGGCCCTTGTCCTTGCTGCCTTGTCCACGGTCCCTCGGATGCTCCATCCTTCACCGGACCCGAAGCCGTCAACCTGAGTCACATGTGTCACCTGCAGTCCTGCACAACTCAAGTACACATATCAAATAACGAGGGTAAACCTAACTTAAACCCTTTGCCCAAACACCAAAACACATGGTCCCACGAACCATTGGGATTGCTCCAACACTAAGTTCCTACACACTTTGACACAAGGCATCAAAGAAGGAGCAAGCGGACTTTGTGATAAATGGGTGAGTCGAATTCCACCTGCTAAGCGTGCTGCCATATCAAGAAGTCAGCGGGATCAATGCTTACGAATCAGTAAAGAAACTTTGGAAGAAGTTCCTGGAGCTACACGAAGGAACGTCTGAAGCAAAGCTCGCGAGACGGGACCTGCTCTCGAACCAACTGACGAATCTCTGGCTGAAAGGAGAGTTAGCAGCGTAACTGCATGTCAAACTGAAGGAGCTGATCACCGGACTAACGAATCTTAGAGAAAAGGTAACAAACTCATATTCACTAAGGTATGCTTTGAATGTTTTCCCTAGAACACAAGAATGGACGTCCATAATTGGCTCCTACTACATTTCTAAGGATCTAGAGGTAAGTTCATTAGAAAGTTTGTTTTCAACTTTAGAACTTCACGAATCTAGATGTGCAAAATTAAGAAGGAGTCAAGTCAAACAATTCCCCTAAAGACAAGAACGGATGATCCAGACTTCGAAGCATCAATCAACGAAGATGAGGCGACCTTAATGGTAAGAAATTTTAGTAAATTTATTAAAGCAAATAAATTTAATAAGTCACAGGAGAAGGAGCACCTTCTGAGCAAAAGAAAGTTCGATGCTACAACTGTCAAGAAGAAGAGCACATTAAGGACAACTACCTTAAATTAAAGAAGAAGGAGAAAGACAAGAGCAAAAAAACTAACAAGATCGAAGCATAAGACTTGAAGGTGACATGGGATGACTCGTCGTCATCGGAATCGAAGTTAGAAGAGTACAACGGATTAGCCCTGATGGCAAACCACCAGAGGAGCGACAAAAGTTTCTCAAAATGAGCATCGACAAAGGGGGAGGGTCTTTAGAAAAAAGCAACAATGAAGACGAAGCATCAGACCACGAGGTAAGTGAGGTACGAGTCTTGCTTCCTGAAGAATCTTTTAAATTTATTAAAATGCTTTCCAAAAACATGCCAAAATTAGAAAATGAAAATGTTAATCTAAAATTAAACTTATCAAATTCATGTTCTTTAACAATATATGATAATTTAAAAATAGAAAATGAAAAACTAAAGGCACAAATAAAGAAACTGGAAAATTAACTGGTACATTAGAAATGTTTTTCAAAGATAAATGTTTAGAAATTATAGTAGAATTAACTGGTACATTATAAATCATAAGAGACAAATAAGAAAAGTCTCTAGGAATTATGTACTACTAAAATTTCTAGTGAATCCGGTAGATATGAACCTTTATTAGTTCCAAAATCCTTTTTAGATTGAATTCACAATTTTTTTAGGGTAGGAATTGTTTGACTTAGAATTTTAATAATAGTTTTTTTGTTGAGAGAAATTTTATTCAGAATTTTCTGATAAATAATAAATTTTTTATAAATTATTTTCTAAAAATTTAATTTTTAATATTAAAAATTTAAGAAAATAGAAACTTAGAAAATTTAATTTTTCTGCTATTAAACTATTTGTTTTATATATCCAAGAAAATTAACAGAATTTTTAGAGTTGAAAATATATATTTAAAAATTTATTTTTTAAAATTAGGTTGCTTTACTAAAATAAATTATTTCTGTTAGATTAAATATTATCTTTCTGTAAAAAATTTTCTAATAATCTAACTTATTCTATTTAAGATTGAGAAAAGTTTTTAAGATTTTTTAAAATCGAAGAGTAATTTTTAAATTATTTTTATCAAAATAGGAAATTAATTAGTAAAAATAGAATATTTTTAAAAATTATTTCTGGAAAATATTATCCTACTAGTAATTCTTGTTATGTAGCCCTAGAATTTTTTCCAAAATTTTTCTAACTATTTATTTTATTTTTTCTTATTTTTTTATATAATCAAAGGAGGATAAATAGGATAAGTTAAGGGAGAGGTGGGATAATTGAAAATTTATTCCTATACTTATTTGTAAAATAATTAGTGTCATTGAATTTTTTTCACTTATTTATAATATTACATTTTGTTTTAATCCTAACTTTAACTCGGGTTGATACATATCAAAAAGGGGAGATTGTAAGTACCTCAAGATAGTTTTGATGTGGTCAACCAAGTTAAGTCCTGTTTGTGTTTGATATCTTACATCTGAGTGTGTAGAGACTTAGGAACGCAAGAAGTCGAGTGGAAGAAGTGGCGGACGAGAAGGATGATACGGGAATCAAGTCGACGGACTCAATTCATTTGAGGGATGAGAAGTTGCGAAAAAATACGCTGATGGAGCAGAAAGGATGAGTGTGGCACTTCCGAGAAACGAGAAGCCAGAGCAAAAGTCTGCTCAAGGAGAGATGGCTAGAGTTGGGTTTGGGTGAGCTCAATTCTAGATGATTGAAAAATCACCCAAGTAACCGAAGCGGAAGACCGGACAAAGTCAACCTTAGTTGACCTTATCTGGGCATTCGGACCAAGTCTAGGCGCCCAGACCACTTTGGTGCCCAATGGGCGCCTGGTCATAGTGGATCAACTTTAGGTCCACGTCAACAGCGGGCCGAGCATTCAGAAATGGTCCGAGCGTTTGAAAGTTGATAAATACTTATCCCTTTACCATTGCGAAGTGGATTGAGATAACCAATTGGGCGACCAGCTGGGGATGCCCGGATCGGGCCACATCATCAAATGGTCACTTCGACTAGTGAGCCTATAAAAGGAGCCCTAGTGCTCAAGATTCAACACAATACTTCTGTACTTCAAATTCTTTATTCATTTTACATTTTCTGTACTTCTAATGATTGTAAGAGACTTCTCTGCATACGATGAAAAGAGAATTTTGTTAGTGGTTTCAACGCCTTATATTAACAACTTCCCCGGTTATAATCAAGTAAAATCTGGTAGCCTCTTTTATTTTTATGAAATTTAGTTTTGTTTATTAAAGTGTTTGTATAACTTAAGTCGAAATCTTTGAGAAGGGTATGTTTGTAATTTCAAGTAATTCACCTCCTCTTGTTAGCCACAAGGAACCAACAAAATCCTCGATCATTGCTGAGATTTGACCCTTGCTCAATTCTATAAACTTATCATGTGATAACCAACTCAGTTATGTCCTGGGAGCTCTTAATTGTTATAGCAAATTTTGCAAAAGGTGAAATCCATCACTCTGGAGGCCCTCTCACGCACCATTGGAAGGGAGTAAATTAGACAACTGAAAATAGTCATCACATGGGAGAGTATTTTCTCAGTCTTTACCCAGATTAGACTTTTTCTCAATTCTGCAAATCTATCATATGATAACCAACTCGGCTATTCCTTGGGGGCTCAATTGTTGTAGCAATTTCTGTAAAGGTAAAATTTGTCACCTTGCACTCCCTTCCCCCACCATTAGGAGGGAGTAAATTAGAAAATCAAAGTTAGTCATCACATGGGACGGTAATTCCTCAATCTTTGCTATGATTCGACCTTTGCTTAATTTTGTAAAACCTGTCATGTGATAACCAACCCGGCTATGCTCTGGAGGCCTCAATTGTTGTAGCAAATTCTGCAAAAAAAAAAAAAAAAAAAAAAAAAAACACCCCCCCCCCCCCCCCCCCCCCCCCCCCCCCCCCCAACGACTGACCCACACCATTGGAAGGGAGTGAAATCAGGAAATTAAAGCTAACCGTCACATAAGAGGGTAATTCCTCAGTGTCAATTGTTGTAGAAAATTTATAAAATAAAAGTGAAATCCGCTCGACCATGCCTTGGAGGATCAATTGTTGCATCGCAAAAAACAAAAGAGGTTGTAGCAAATGGTAGCGGAATCTGCCACCCTAACAACCCCATAGGGTCGGCCCCACAATAATTTGTGAGGATCTAAATTAGGAAGTTGTAGTTGGCCAGTATGGGGAGGATTTTTTCCCTCGACTTTGTTGAGATTCGAACCCCATAACCATCTATGATAGCAACTCTGCCCTGCACTAGTCAAATTATAGCAAAAGGTAGAATCTACCACCCACTAACTCCACAAAATCAACCCTACGACCATCTGTGAGGTCGAGAAGTTGTAGTTAACCACTACGGGAGAGGATTGTTCGTTCAGCTTTACCAAGAATCGATCTCTGCCCATTATAGTAAGTTCTGCCACGCACTGGCCAAATGTGATAAAAGGTGATTCGCCGCACCCAGCACCCCCGTCAATTCATCCCTAGGCCAACATAAAAGAGGTAAATCACGAGGGGTTATGAGCCATTAGTGCAGTGGCAAATGTATAGGGAAATGTATGTTCGGACACGCCAAGTTTCAACCCCATGACCTAATATGACAACATCTCATGTCTTAATCATCGCACCACCTCGAGAGGACATGCTCGGGCATGCCACGCACTGACCAAAAAAATAATTAACGAGGTTAGGTAACGTCGAACCTGGAATGACTGACTCGATCCTATAGAAGTTTTCCACCGACTGTTAGAGTAAATTAGGAAGCACTCGGGCAAGCAGCCCAAAAGCCAACATCCCTTGATTGCTAGTCTTATTTGGAGAAAAAAATTCTACAAATATATCATAATTGAGAATCGAACTATAAATATTTAAATGATAACTAAATATCCTTCCACTATACCTTAATCCCAAGATACAGCAGTCCAAAAATCCAATGTTCCTTCGTGCGCACTTCACTTAAAGAAAAAAAATTCTTAACTGGATTATAATTTAAATATCATACTGTGTGTGTTGGGGGGATTCTGTATGAGGTTGTTTAAAACTTAGATGGTAGGGGAAATATATATATATATCCGGGAAAAGCACGTGACCAAAATGATTTTGTTTTCCCAGAAAAAAAAAGGGAAAAAAAAAAAGAAGATATAATAGCGTTTGATTGTCCCTTGCCGCCCTCCCCCACGACGCGCGCGCCCTTTCCTTTTCCTTGCCCTAATTCCTCGCCGCAGCGATAGAAACCACATCTCCGCACAGTTACTAGCGTCGACTCCACATCTCGGCTAGGCTTCTCCTCCGCCGAAGAGAATCCCTAGTGCCAGAGAGGTCATCGACTCTTCTCCAGCCTCGTTGACTCAGGCAACTACTTGTTCTCTTGCAAAGATAGACTCTGGCGCTGTTTTTCTAGGGTATCCTTCCATTGTTATCTCCACCTCCACTGGCATCTCCCCTCGCCGCCATGCCATCATCGGCTACTTCCGATCCTCCCCCCTCACCGTCCATCAACACCGCCGCGCCTGCTACTGGAGACGATCTCCAGCCTTTCTTCGTTCTCCATAAAGCATTGTCACGTAACCCCGAGAAGAAAGTTCCTGCATCCGCTAAGAGAAAGATTGATCTATCTACTTCTTCGCCGACATCGGCGGACAAGTTGGCAGTCGGACCAAATCATGCGATCTACGAGCAGTTACGCCTCGACGCATTCAACATAGTATGGTCTAAGATCGATTCTACCATTAATGAGGTTCTGAGGCAAATCAATGTCAGCGTGTTTGATGAAGTGCACAAATGGGTTCTCGAATCATTTTCAATCATCAAGTCCTGCTACCTTACCAGTGCACTTGAAATTCACAGCCACTATCCACTTGGAAACGATGTCATCTGCAAACAGATACCTACTGCAATGTTGTTAACAAGTAAGTGCTCATTATTTTGGTTGCTTTTTTTCCTCTCTATTGTTGACTGCTAATCAAACTATGCTTACAGAGAATGCTGAATTTGTTGATTATCTGTTGACTTTCCAAGAGCTTAGAGACTACTTGAAATCTATGGGCTTCCACGTTGCTAACCTCTCAGCACTCGATTTCTCTGCTAAATATGGTATTGCTGGTTGTTTAAGAAGTTTGCTGAGGCAATTAGTTATGATGACTCCTGATGTGGCTGATTTCTCTGTACTATTCTCTTGGTACTCTGAGCCGGACAATTATGATCACCCAATCATAATTGCAATCGATGACATGGAGCGATGCAGTGGCTTAGTACTTGCCGATTTCATAAGGATGCTCAGTGACTGGGTGAGCAAGCTTCCTGTCATATTTGTAATGGGAGCAGCCTCTTCTAACACCTCTAGGAAGTTTCTTCCTTCAGATGCTCTGCAGCACTTGCAACCTTGTGAGTTCACATTAGCATCCCCCTTCCAAAGAATGAATGCTTTAGTGGAAGCTGTCCTTGTAAAATCGTGCTGCGGGTTCACCATTGGCCATGAAGTTGCAGTCTTTCTAAGGAATTATTTCCTTGGACATGATGCGACAATCACTTCCTTTATAAAGGCTCTAAAGCTTGCTTGCGCTGAACACTTCTCTATGGAGACTATGAGTTTTTTGGTTGTTCACATGCTTGATGTAAATTATGAGGTTTCCTTGCTTGGAAAGTGCAAATTACTGCCTGTGTCTGTTCTTACGCATGCTTTTGATCTTCCGTCCTGTAAAAGAGAAAAAGATAGTGAGAGCAGCAGTGATGCCCTCGCAACGGGGTTATCTGAGCTTAGGAGGCTTCTGAAGAATTGGGCTTCAGTTATCCTGTGTTTATATGAGGTTGGAAAGCTAAAGAAAATGCAACTGCTAGATATTTTCTGCGAAGCTACTGACTCAAGACTGAGCAGGCTGAGGTCTTCAAACAATAAATTGGGTAGAGTTTCATCGAATAGCAAGAATCTGATTGATGGGAGGTTAGCTTCTAATGGACATTCTATTTCTCAATTAATACACACAGTAAGAGAACTACCTGTAGCATCTCTATGTAAGGTGCTTGACTTATGGAGTATCCACACTGAGGAGATGGACGAGATTCATAGCAAAATCCAAGAACTCCATTTGATGGTACAATCTACAAAGAGTTGCACAGACTTCCAAGAAAAACAGATTGATTGCCATAGGATGAAGAATTCTTCAGGTGTGGGAAAGACATCCTTCTCGGGGAATGATAAAGCAGCTGCTTTATTAGATGACATGGTCAGGAAGTTTTTGATACCAGTCGAGAGTAGACGTTTTCATGAAGTTGTTTGTTTTAGAGATGTTGGTACTCTACGAACAGCTTTAATTGGCAATCCAAGAAGAGAAATTCAGGTCAATCTTCTGAAGTCTAACTCTTATATTAGGTGCGGTTGCTGCAGCAGTAGTGACAATGCATTGTCACCAACTATGCACGATTCATCAGTAATGTACAATCTGGCTCAAGAATATGGTGATCTTATCAATCTCCGGGATTGGTATCATGCTTTCAGGGAAACAGTTTTGCGTGGTCGTAATAATTTGAAATGCCGTTCGCCAGTGTCAAAGAAAGCAAGACTTGCTTCAGAAAGTGAAGCTTCAATACAAGCAAGGTTTTGCAGCGCGGTTATAGAACTACAGATCACTGGTCTTCTTCGAATGCCTAGCAAAAGAAGACCAGATTTCGTGCAGAGAATTGCATTTGGTCTCTGACTTGGGCTTCAAATGTTCATTTTTTCTGCGTAGGAAGACGGTTTGCACTTGAAAATCTATTATCTTATAGATCATGCTTGCTTATGTTCAGCTGGGTCGTGATTCACAACGTTCATCTATTCTATTCTAGTATTTGTATGGCGATTCGGTTTAATCTCTGGTGGAGAGGTAATGAATTGAGTCAGTTCAATTCTGAAATCTAAAATAATGTTTACTTTGTCAATCCATAGGTATTTGGTTATATTATATATGCTTTCTTTCCTTTAATAAAAAATTAAAATGATATCTTTCTTTTATTTTTATCAAAAGGTTTCTCCTCCTGCTTTTATATATTTTTATCTTGAAAATATTTTTATTTTAATTCTAGCATAGTAGTTTTAAGTTAAAAAAAAAACTATTTGGTTAAACTATTTAATATTATACTTTTTTATATCTTTTATTATAAAGATATCTTTATTTTAGTTTAGCATAACATTTTTTGTTAAACTATTTGGAATTATAATTAATTTAATTTAAAATTTGATAAGTTAAAACAATTTTAATTAAATTGGAACAACTTTAATTTAAAGGGGGTTTAATGTAATAACAGTTCATATATAATACAACAATTTTATTCTATATTAGTAGTTTTGACATAAAAAAAATCACTATAATTTTACTAAAATAAAGATATTTTTAAAATAAAAATAGCAATATTCCTTTTAATATTTTTAGGAGTAAATTATCCTTTAAATATTTTTAAGCTTAAATTTGTTTGTTTTTTAAAAAAAATCTTAATTTATTAATATTATAATAAATAAAAGGGTAGTAATAATAATAATAATAATATACCACAAAACAATTATTTCCCGTCATCATTTCCTCTTCTCGCCGTGTTCTAACTCGATTCATCTTTCGCCAAATTACCCAGCTCTCTTCCTTCTTCAAATCCTTGTTTTTAGATAAACTGATAAACAGAGATCAGAAATTGCAATCTCTGGCCAAACTGAACAAAGGTTGAGATTTTTTACCAGCAATCTCCTCGGGGACGTCTAGAGATTCGGTTTAAGGCTGCGGCCGTAGCAGGCGAAAACCTCACTTTTTTGCCCTTTGTTCAGCGGCGGAGTTGGCAAAGGTGGTCTAAGAAATGATTCGCAGGTCCTCGTTGACCGACCCCCGCCCTCGGCGGCCGTAACGGGCCCTGCGTCGCTCGCCCCGAGAGGAAAGGATGCAGATCGGTGGGTAGATAGTGGAGGCGGGTTTTGTGGTGGTGTTGAGGAGAATGGAGATGGAGAGGGACTTCGAGACGAAGCTTCAGTTGCAACAGCCAGAGCTTGGAGGGGTTGGGAGCAAGGCGGTGCAAAGGACCAATAGTATTACCTTCAGGGCGCCGCAAGAACAGTTCACAGTCAATGACTTCGAGCTGGGGAAGCTCCTGGGTACCGGATCCTACTCAAAGGTAAGGTCTTTTACTCTTCCAACTAGTCTTGTGTTGTTAGATCTGCCCCCATTTAGTACCGTAGTAGTAGTTGGCGTTTATCCCCGGATCCTACTTTATTTCTTCTAGTATTCTCTTTCTTTTGACCTGAATGGATGTCTCAAACTCTGCTCGTTTCTTTTCTAACATCATTTCATTGTCTCTTGGAGTAATATCACGCTTTCACTTATTCTTTTCATATATTTTCTCCTTTATACCTTATGAGCAGATAGTTAAAACATAATCTACCTCTCATTCAGAACTCATTAAAGATTTTCCCATCTCCATAAACTTTAGATTCGTGTTCTATCTTAATTTTAGGAGTTAAGGTAGCTAAGGATAAGATGTTGTTTTAAAGCACCGATTAAGCCTCCTTCTGTATTAGATATTCAAAGCTCTCATCCACCGTGTCAATATTTATGACTTTTTATCTTGTGTATAACAAGTTGGAGAAATCATAATATTCATGTGGCAAGCAGCATGAAGGGGATTTAGGACATGTATTTTGTATTCAGTTTACTCCGCCGATGGCCCTGTATACATTTAAGCTACATATTAGTATAATGTTCAATTTTATTTTTTTCAGTCTTTACTATGAAGTTATATCCGGGAGGGCATTACCTTAATCTTTATGCCTTTACTTTTTAAAAAAAAAAAAAAATCGGTAACAGTGGTTGAGGTGGTTATATTGATGGTTTATTCTTCGACCACAGGTAATCAGAGCAAAGAAAAAGGACACAGGAAATATTTATGCTTTAAAAATTATGGACAAGAAGTTCATTGCAAAAGAAAATAAAGTATCTTATGTAAAGATGGAGCGTATAGTTCTAGATCAGTTAGATCATCCTGGGATAATCAGTCTGTGTTTTACATTCCAAGATGCTTACTCTCTTTGTAAGTTTATATTTCTCATAGAAACTATTTAGATTTCACTGAGACCTGTTTTTTTTTTTAATCTGTGTATTCCTTGAAAGTTGGTTGATAAGATTTTTGACACTGTGTTACTTTGAAGACATGGCACTTGAATGTTGCGAAGGAGGAGAGTTATTTGATCAAATAACTAGGGTAATTCTGAGTGACTGCATTTTTTTCTCATTATGTTCTTATGCTTTCATTTTCATAATATTTCATTGGGACGACTGCAGAGAGGCCGTCTAACTGAGAAGGAGGCTTGCTTTTATATTGCTGAAGTCATTGATGCTTTGGAATATATTCATAGCATGGGATTAATTCATCGGGATATTAAGGTAAGTAACAGATGTGAATCTACCTTAGTTCTGTTTTGAAAAATTGCTTTTCTGTATTCCTTTGTTGCAGCCAGAGAACTTATTACTGACATCTGATGGGCACATTAAAATTGCTGACTTTGGTAGTGTGAAGCCAACCAGAGAGAGTCAGATAACTGTTCTTCCAAATTCAGCAAGTATGATTAAGTTGCGAGCATGATATTCTCTCTCAAAGAAAAACCATAAACTTTAATCTTCACAATCATATTTTAGATGAAAAGGCTTGTACTTTTGTTGGAACGGCTGCGTATATCCCTCCAGAGGTTCTTAATTCTTCTCCTGCAACTTTTGGGTAAGGAGAATTATTTTCTAACTAGAAAAATCGTCTCATTAAATCTTAGTAAAATTGATAAAGTTTTTAACTACCTATTGTGTCTCCATCCATGTGTCTTCTGTATGGTCATGCATTCATGTATACATAACATATACATGTGGAAAAATATAAGCAACTTAATTGTGTATTAGGCATTAAACCAATACTGCAATATATAAATTGACTCATCTAGAATATTATTCATTTTTCTTATCTTTAACTGAACATTTCAATTTGCCCATGCTTTTCCTGTGTTAGCAAATTGTTCTCTAGACTTTACTCGTATCAGCTAAGCAGTCTGTAGGGCGTTAGTTGTCATACAAAGAAATTTGCAACTGATCAGAGCTACAGTTTAGTCTTGTTAGTTGTTAATAAAGATCATATAATACATCTATCTCAAGGAGAATTAGTGTGAAGGTTGATTGGCTAATATTAGCAAGGAAATAGTAATTTCTGTATATTGAAGTATTGAACTAACATGGCCTAGCTTCCAATATGTCCCCTATCAATCCAACAATAAGCATGGTGTGGAACACATTTTAGCATTTTGTGAAGTAGATCAATAATTATAAGAAACAGGTATAAGAAGAGGCATTCATCTAGTCTTAGCCTCTGCTCTAAATCCGTACTCTAGGTTGGCAATTAGATAGATGTTTCTCAACAGATGATGCCAACTTTGACTACACCCTGTATAATACAAGAGTTAGTATAAGGAACAGTATCATAGAGAGTAATGGAATCAAGTTTTAGTGCAATGCAAAATCGACTTGTAAAGTAGTAGTGGTGGAGATTTTGGTCTACTGTCATAAGTCAATGAATCCTTCTAAACTTCAAGAAGGCCAATTGATATCTACCAACAAAGTATTATTAGAGGAAGGCTTAAAATGATTTACCCATACAAGCTTAATGAATTTATTATATTGGTCTACAGTCTGGTACATGCTGCTCCAGTGATTCTGAAGATAAGGGCAACATGAGATTGGTATACCCTTTCTGGTTGATATGCTATTAGTAAAATGTTGGAAGCAGATATAGATTTTATTTTGAATGATGGGCCACATTTGCTTATAAAACTCATTTCTATTAGGTACAAAATGAATTTCTGGTTTCTTGCATTTGGTCAACTATTTGCTCAGATATTTTAAGGTCTTCTTTTGCAATCATTAGGTTTAATAGTAGATTGATAATACATACAAACTGTAACACTAAGGAAATTGGCATTGCTCGTAATTTGATGCTTATTAGTAAAATTTGTAACATTGCAAAAATAAAGATAAATACCTGATCTTATGTGTCATCAGGACCCACTATCATCTCAGTCTTTCTAATATGTGTATTTATCTAACCACCATCATCAAGATCAGTTTTTCTAATATGCATATATATCTGAATGCTGATTTATATATGCCTTGTTCTGACAACCACAGATTGCTGTGACTGGAAGAAAGATGGTTGTAGTTCTGGAAATATAGTCTTTTCCCTTTAGGTATTTTTGATATCCATTGGATTTTCTGAGCGTGCTATCGATGCGTGATATTGGAGATGCTTCAAAGACCTCAGTGACAAAATTCTGAATTAAAGAAAAAGCAACTTCCCCGAGGGATTGCTTCATGTTAATCTTGATTACAAACATACTATGTTAGAATATCTAGCCAAACAATAGCATCCATATGTAACTTCTATAAAGGCTGAACACAACAATTTGTAAAAGCCCTGGTGTGGTAACCATTTATTGGAAGCATGTTACTTAGAAATTTGAAAGTGATTGTGAATTATCTGTTTAAAAGGAGAAATTTATGCCACAATGACTCATAATGCTAATTTTTTTCACAAATCCTGTTGCAATATTCTCTGATTGATGTTAACTTCTACCAGAAATGATCTTTGGGCCCTTGGATGCACCGTATATCAGATGCTTTCTGGTTCATCTCCCTTTAAAGATGCTAGTGAATGGCTTATTTTCCAAAGAATTATAGCAAGAGACCTTAAATTTCCAGAGTACTTTTCACATGAAGCAAGAGACCTCATTGATAAATTATTGGTAAGCAACACTAAATCTACAGGAATTCCTTCATGCCACTATCAATCATTATCCTTTTCTGCATTCCTTTTACGGTGGTATTAATTCATTGCCCTTTTGGCTTCTTTTGGTACCTAAACTAGTTTTGGTAATCTTTATCATTACTTGATAATAATTTTACGTGTAACATCCTATTAGTCCTCTATTGGTAGCTCAAATTTTTCTATACTTGTTTTGTCTGGCTTGGATTATATGGTAGCCTAGCAATCACTAGGCTTGTCTGGAGCTTTTCTCTCATTTTTTAACATTAAAGTAAAATTGATTGGTCTTGGGAAACATTCTTTGTAATCATCTCATAGAAATTAAAAGAAGATTTCAATGTTAAACTCTGGTGAAGGGAAACAAAATTTATTGTACTCCCTCGGTTGGATGAGATTGGAAAGACTAGATATTGAGCTTCAAGTTTTAAGTTTATGGTATAGCATAGGGATGCAACCACAATATTGAACATAGTGTATGAGCTATTTTGTCCCCACGAGATGCCCAGTTGGCTAGAGGGTGGTAGACTTACTACAATGGGGCAAGGGATCAATTCCATGCCCTCAGGGAAAAAAAAAACCCCTCCCATCCCAAGCCAACTTGCGGTCGGCTATAAGCTGATCTCGTGATTTACCTCCCTTCACATAACCTGGTGACGGGTTGTGAGCTGCGTCCGGGGTGAGCGTAATCACCTTTTGCTACAATAATGTATAAACTATTTTAAACAAACTAGTTGTGTTTGTGTTTCAAACACAAGCCATTGCGGAGACACATGTTTTAAGGATTTTTTTGGTGTTAAAATGGCCAAATAGTTCCTTGTTGGCCTTTAAGCTTATCAAGTTTATGGTGGTGGCCATCTTGTGCAACAGATTGAAAATTTCCCCATACTTTTCTGATCTATGTTATACAAGATGAATGGAAAATTAGAAGGCAAGTTTAGGTTCTTTACTTAGGGACAAGAGGATCTTTTATGAAAATAGTTGACATTGTGTCCTTCATATCACGATTCTTTGTGCTAGTGTTCTTCCATATTGGTCTAGGTGAAGGGGAATTGAAATAGGACGATAATTTGTTACAGGATGAATATTGACTAGAATGTGGAATGACATTTGTGCTACGGTTGGAACATGGCAAGGGCATAGGCTGGGTGACTTAAAATAAAAACACTATTAAAGAATAAATAGCCTCAAACAAGGTTAAGATCGAGCTTTAGGTCACTGGATTAGTCTGCAGTATCATGGCATGAGAATCCATATTTGATTATATCCAAGTTTCTCTTACAGGTTTGTTTAGTTAACTAATTCCTTACATGAAGCTCATGAAACAGGATTTCACTCAATCATTAAACAAATTGTGTCGGTCTATGCAATTCAGAGTTGCTCCAATTTTGCTCCAATTCAGAGATGTTCAGTCTTAATGAATCTTTGACAAATCATGGTGTAGTTAACAAGTTTCATAATTATGAAATATAATCTCTATGTACAATCTTGGTGCAAGATCTACAAGTAGGGTTGTAAACGAGCTAAGCTAAGCTGAACAGTAAGAGGCTCGAGTTTGATTCAAGCTTTAGTTCTTAAGCTCGAGCTCAGCTCGTAATAAAATTAAATAGCTCGAGTTCAGCTCCAAAAAAGCTCGTTTAATTTGCTCGTTTAAAAATTAAACGAGCTTAGTTTGAGCTCGTTTAAGATAATTAGCTATAATAATTAATAATATATTATTATATTTATTATTTATGTGATATATATATATATATATATATATATATATATATATATGTCCGCGAACCTCTAAACGAACATGTTCGCGAACCTCTAAACGAACATGTTCGCAAGCTCATGAACCAAATACTGTTAAGCTCGAGCTCGGCTCGATAATATTTTCGAGCTTGAAATCAAGCTCAAGTTTGGCTTGTTAACTTAATCGAACGAACTTTTTTTCAAATCGATACCTGAATAACTCACGAGCAGTTTGCTTCGTTTACACCCCTATCTACGAGCTAGATAAGTAATATATTAAAAAAAACATACAAAAAATAATATTCAAAAGAAGACAATTTTATCAAATAATGCCAAAATATTACATGCTAATATCACTTGTAAGATATCTATAAAACACTTCTCACTTTTTTGTATCATCTATTGTTAGTATGATGTGTGCACTAATTCTTTTGATGAATGTTACCTGATGGCAGATGCTACTCTAAAATTGCTTAATATGGTTAGTGAATTTTGCGTTTCCATTTTTAAGAGGTTGCAAAAAATTCTAGTGATTGCTGCAGTTTGCGGACACCTGAATTCCAAGTCGTTCTATTGTTTCAACCCGTATGGCTTCCTTATTGCAGGATACAGATCCCAGCAAACGACTAGGTGCTGGGCCTGATGGTTATGCTTCTATGAAGAAGCATTCTTTTTTCAAGGGAATTGATTGGAAGAATATATGGAAGACACCACCGCCACCAAGACTAGCTCCAGTTCAGGATGTAATAACCTAACTCCACTTCTTGTTTTTCTTTGAATACTTTAATTTCTTGTCAAGCATCACATACTCAGCTAATTGTTTTCTTTCAGGTCAGTGTGGACTACAATATTCATGATAATCCATGGAGTCTTATGCACGTTGGAGGTGATGCCACTTACCATCATGACATACCAGATGCAAATGCTTGTCCCGCATCATCTTCTGAAGCGCTGTCTATTTCTTCACTAGCTTCAATTGACTCCTTTGATTCAAGATGGTATCAAATTCTAATCTCAAGCTCACGACATCACTAATCAGTCATATATCAATATCTAGAAATTTGTTCAGCAAATAACAGTTATGTGGGTTTTTAATATTTTTTTGAAGTGATCTTTACGTTGCTTATCTTTGGCTGATTTAAAATTCTGAAATTTTTGAAAACATTCAGCTTAATGCACTTTATGCGTTGTTAATTCCTCAGTTCTCATTCAGTCACTCTTTATGCCATTTAGAAAGATTCATGAGTTCATTACTGATGTATTCTAAATTGTGGATGTCAGGCGAGAGTTTCTGGAGTCCGGTGAGGCTATTGTCATGATTTCAAAGCTGAAGAAAATTCAAAAGTTCAGTAACAAGAAAGTGCAATTCATCCTTACCGACAAGCCCAGGTTGCTCTTCGTCGACCCCTCAAAAATGACAGCCAAAACAAGCATAATTTGGTCTGACAAGCCGAGCGAACTCAATGTCCAAGTAGCAAATTCGTCGCATTTCAAGATATGCACAGTATGATTCTCCATCTAGCATGTTTGAGACAGTGTTCACATATTCCATTCCATTCCTGATTCTAATTTGACATTGGTTTCAGCCAAGAAAAGTGATTTCTTTCGAGGATCCGAAAGACCGGGCATGGCAATGGAAGACAGCAATCGAAGGGCTTCAACATCGATGAACTTTCTGACCGCTGTAAACTCATTAAAACACACTGCTGTTCGCATTGTGGATCGGTTTGAGAAGGCCGAAACCACCACCTAGTCCTGGAGCACCAATTCAGTTCTGCTGCAGGGCTTGCCATTGCAGCTCCTCAAAAAAGTGTTGTTTACACTGCAGCAACAAATGAAGAAGCACCATTACGTCTCAAAAATTTTGTATTTGAAAAACCAGGCTGAATTAGAGATACCCGACTCTTCAGGCATGATGTCGATTAATTTTGTACCAGAAATCATTGTTTTATACTATTCTCTTAATTTTGTATCAAAAATTTCACTTCATGCTCACAACTTAACGTTCTTTTCAAAAGGAGTCCTTAAGCTTCAAAATCATCACCATCTTTTAGAACATCGACCATTGAATTTGTGGTGTCATTGATTTGTTAGGTAAAATAATGATATTCTGAGCAAGGTTTTGCTTAAGGTAGAATCGCCATTTCATAGAAGTAGAAGGTTACGAGTCGAGATAAAAATGAGCCTCTACTCACTATTTACTTGTAAAAATTTCAGGAATCAAGATATTTCAGTTAGTCAAAATGAACGAAAGCTGAATAACTTAATGTAATACAAGATAAGACTCTGGACAATAGATTCAATCTACTATCTTTTTCTCTCTTTATTAGATAAATAGACTCTAAAAAGGTAAAGCTGGAAAGAGGTTAAAAGTTTCTTAAAGGCAGATAAATTGTACAATCCAGCTCAAAAGTATTCCTTTTAAGATGAGGCGTTTTCTCTTCTATCAACTTTACACAATGTGGCTGGAGTTGCTTGTCTTTCTCTTCATCAAATCCAGAAGTTTGTCAAAAGTTAGGAATCTTTGAAACTTGTGTTTTGCAGGAAGTTCTAAACGGAGCTTCCACTTTGTTGACCATCTAGTAGCATTGATTCATTCCATCCATCACTATTACTTTTTTATCAATAATTACTTTGGAGTGTTTGTTTCCACCAGTGCCATGAATATTTTGAATAAGATGGTCTACTTCTGAGTTACTTCTGAGTGTGTATAAGTAGTGATCTGGATGATGAGGCAGAGATGTGTGTAGGACTTTAAAGATTAATCTCGCGAAATCTAAACATCCGACCCGATAAGAAAACACAATCAATAGCTACATGAATCATATCCGACCTAATTGAGATGATTTTCTCCGATCCCTGAAGGAGTTCGCCCACCTCCTAATTTTAACCGGATCATTGGATTTATTTGATAGACGAATTAAAAAAAAAATCATCTACCTTCGAGATTAATCTAGCGAAATCCAAATATCTAAATTATTTTTTTTTTTTTAAAAAAAAAGAGAATATTTTCCAAGAATTGTAAGAATACAATCAATTGTTTTTTTTTAAATAACAACTTTGTTCCGGCATTGCAGGAGAAGAAAGTTCCTTTTGTTTTTTTTTATTCTTTTTCCTATTATTCTAGAATAAGTATGAAGCTTTCAAATCGAAAACGTGTGGAATTTGATATTCAACACTAGAATTTTTTTTTTTTCCATGATAGAAACACCCATCCATTCGGGAAAGAGCACGGACATGTGTTGATCGTGTGTGGATCCATCCATTTTGAAATTAATAATTTTGGAAAAAAAGTTTGCCGAGGATGATTTGGGTATAAAATAAGACTTGTTGTGACAAAATAAAAATATTATTTCAAAAGGAAGGTGACGAGGTTTGACCGGGTGTTACAAGGAAAACATGGGGAAATTTGACATATAATAATTTATGGCGGGCCTATTGTTAACTGGGAGAATGATCATAATTTAGCCATTAATCATTGACTGATGGAAACAAGTTCCCCTGCTTACTTGGGAGGAGAGAAACTTGAGGGAGGAAGAAAGGAAGAAACTAGAGATGGAAAGAAATATGAAATTACTGAAAGATTATTTTTTTACTCCATTGATCAAAAAATTTTGGTCCGCAGATAGAGTTAAGTTAAACTTGTTAGATTGATCCATCCCGCTAAATAACTTAGGTTAAAGGCGGACCTTAACCGGTCAACCCGTACAATTTGAAGGTCTAGATAGATTGGAGTACGTGGGGCGAGATAGAATTGGTTCAAGGGTTGAGAATTATATATATATATTTTTAATTTTTTGATGTGTTGATTTGTCTAACCTACAATCTACTTTAGATTGGATTGAATTAAATATTTTTAAGATTGCTAGGATCGCAGGATGATCCATCCTAATATGTCAGATGATGAATTTTTGACAGTTAACCTATCTAACAGCTCTATACATGGATGAGTAAAATTAACAATAATAGTGAAAGAGATATATATTTTGATCTCATAGTCTTTAAACCCAAATTTGTGATGTAACGATAGAATATCAGGACGAATATCTTTAAGCAATTGTGTATAAGCTAACTCATTTGGTAGGCAAACTAAAGGAAAAGACCATTTATTTCCTAGATTATATAAAAATGTCAAAGTAAATCACAATTTTTCAAATCTATATTCTCTTACTATTTTCCTTATTTTTTCTCTCCAAGTAAACAAGTGGTGTGAAAAGAAAACTTCATTTGGACCGTATTTGTCTACATTACAATTATAATATAATCTAATCTTCAATATAATAAATACTTTAGCGTGATACACTTGTTTAGTTTAATTACTAATTAAGACACGTGGACTATTCCCTAACTAAAAGACCGGAGCATGTCGATTTTGAAGTTGAAACTTGATAAACCTCGCTCGCGATCGGGAAGTTTCCAAGGAATTAATATCATTTTATTGTTTAATTAATACGGTTAATGACATTAACATAATTAAATCATTGAACAAACATGATTAGGTAAAATAACGTTCCCTCGGATGGGTCTAGTGACTAGCACATGAGGTGTTGTCCAAAAATTAATAACCGTCCGTAATTTATTTCTTCCGTGTTAACCTTAAGATGAATTAACGAGAATACTGAGACGAACATATTCATCTTTTACTATCAATAATTAATTAAAAATAACACACACGCAAACAAATAAACCCTCGTACATGACAAATGAAAAGAAACGTTGATGACCGTCCAAGTAAATACGGAAGTGGGAACCGATTTGGTCGCGTTTACTACCAACGACTGCTCGTGCATGAAGTACAATTTGAACACGCTAAAAAAAGGCTGCCACGTTGCCAAAATGTCAACCTAATCCAGTTCGAGTCTTTTATATCTTCGTGACGTTGTGTTTTCACGCCAAAAGAGAGGGGGGAAACCACCGCTTGAAATCGCTTCGTGGCGTCGTCGACCGGCGCAATGGCCGAGAAAGTGGCGCTCCTGATGACGCAGGAGATGTTGGTGTCGGAGAACTCGGCCATGGTGACGACGCTGGCCCGCGTCATTGCCGGCGAGCGCAGGCCTCCGCCTCTGCCGGTGTGCCTGCGTGAGTATTCTTCTTTGCTGTCTCGGGACGGTGGCTGTGGTGGTGGCGACGGCGGGAGCGGGATGAAGAGGGCGAGGGCGGCGCCGCCAACGCCTGGTGAGAGGGCGACGGGGTCGCATGCCGTTGCAGGTGATTCGATTGAGTTATGGTTTTTTGGTTTGATTCTTCCTCTGTACGCTCAGTCCGCTGATTAAACGACCGCAGAGACGGAGCAGCCGCATTTACAGCAGCCGACGGCGGCGCCGGCGAAGTTCCGCGGAGTCCGGCAGCGGCGGTGGGGAAAGTGGGCGGCGGAGATCCGCGACCCAAGCAAGGCGGCGCGCGTGTGGCTCGGCACCTTCGAGACGGCGGAGGAAGCGGCGCGCGCCTACGACCGGGCCGCCCTCCGCTTTCGCGGCAGCCGCGCCAAGCTCAACTTCCCCGAGCGAGCCGTCCTCCGCCGCCAATCCTCTCTGCCGCCGGGTCCGGAGGCCTCCGGGGACTACTCGAGGCTGTCGCAGGTGGCGCCGCCATTGGATCAGTTCACCTACTTGAATTGTGATCCTTAGGCTGCGCTTCCGACGACTTCCTCCGGTGCTGCGGCGGAATGGCTGGGACGTAAAATCATAAATTTGTAGAATAAGCTTTATGCTCCCAGTAAACACAACATCATGACCTATCGCAGCTTCGCCACTACTTAGGCTACGTTTGATAGAATATAATCTCTCTTGTAATATAATCAAGATTATATTACAAAACTAATTATTTTATTTATTTTAACTTTAAACCTATAATGTATTGTAATCGAGTAATCTGTAATCAAGATTATGTTATAAGACTGATTATTTTATTTGTTTTAACTTTAAACCTGTAATGTAATGTAATCTCGATTATAAAAGATAATGAAGTTTTGTAATTTGAATTACAAAGTAAATACTATGTAATCCGATTACATTACGAGGTCACTGTTTAACCAAAATTTGAATGTTGAATATACCCCTAGTCACGCCGACCGCCCGTCGGCCGCCACCGCCGCCGGTCACCGATCACCGGTTGTTGACAGTCGTCGTCGCCACCAGTTGCCCGCCGCCCCCAATAGCCGTCGGCCGCCACCGATCGCCAGCCATCGCCGTCACCGATTGTCGACCGCCGACGACCGCAAACTCCGACAAAGGTATAACGACCGTCGGTAAAAATCGCAGGATATTTTTATCATTTTATAATAATATGAATTATATTTCTTATAAAAAATAATGAATATCAAATAAAAGAATATAATTACCCTTGTAATCAAAGATTACATATATTATATTACCAAATGCATCATGGTTAACTGAAATTTTTTTTTTTTAACTCTACCCCCAAAGTAAACATCAAAACTCAAGTGAAGATTTTTAATTAATTTGATTTGATTAAAATTTAATAAACTAAATAGATTGAATAAAAATATTAATTTAATTATTTTATTTAAAAATATCATTAATTAAATAAAATATATATTTAATTAAATAAATTTAAACTTGATTAATTTAATTTTAAAATTTTAATTGATTTGGTAAATCCCATCCCAAATCAAATTAATTGATATTTAATCCATTCAATTTTATAGAATGGTTTGAAAAAAAAATAATTTATTCAATTTTAACTAAATAATCAGCTCTATCTAGCAGAAGAATCCGAAGAATCCTGACACACAGCTCCATGCCTCAGAGCAAACCTTTCAGATAGAACAATAAAATCTGGCCACTGAAATCACAAAAAAGAAAAGAAAGAACTTTGGGATACATCGATCGATCTTTCACATTACAAGACCCTAATTTCAACTGAGGAAACAGATTCAGATCGTGCCGCCATGAATCAACTGCAAGAAGCCAAAATCAAACGAAGAAGCAATGCCCATGTCCCTCTCTTGCCAGAAGGAAATCCAAGCCGCCCTAAATACTCTGGAGTTGCGAGAAGGAAATCCGGATGACTGACCGTGCGATCGAGCTTGCATGCTTACACACGAGGGCCTCAGTGGCCTGCGCCTCGTCCTCAAACAGAACTAGCGCCTGCTTCTTCCCGTTCACCTCAAAAAGTTTGGTGTTCACCACCGTGCCATGTTCCTCCAGGTGCGAGAGGATCTCCTCCTCAGTGATGTCTTGCGGAAGGGATGACAAATGGATCATCTTCGTCGGGGAACAACAATATTTGTAGTTTTTTACAGCATTATTGTTGAAGCGGTTGAGGCTCGAACTGGCGTATTCATGGGTGTCAGATGCGGGAGTGATGCTCGGATACTTGGAGAAGTTCAACTCCAACCTCTTCCCGAACAATAACGATCCCTAAGATACAAACAAACTTCATGAGTTCGAAAAAAAAAACTCAAAATACACTCGTGCGTATATAAACCACAATGACTCAAACCACAAGCTAACCTTCAAAAAATGTACAGCTAATTCAGCCTGGAAACCATCCTCCATCTGAACAAGAGCATGGTCGGGCTTGTTGCGTAGTAGTTTTATTCTTATGATATTGCCGTACATCGAGAACAAATTGAAAAGCTTATCTTCGTCAATTTTCTGCATTAGATAGAAGCATCGATTGAGAAAGTATACCATGAATAATTCTAGGAAGAGAATGTCGACTAAAAGACTAACTTACATCAGGATCTAAATTAGTTACTAAGATTGTAGATCTGTCGTTAGTGCCAGTAACTCCAGCAGGCAATCCTCCGCCAAATGCAGCTGCAATCGCTGCAGCATTACCCATCTAATGAAACAAAATGTTAGCACTGCAATAGAATACGAGTAAGCAATGCCACAGAGACTATATTTGGATGCAAGGAAAATATAACTCAATCAGGCATTCATAGATTTGTTAGCCGCGATGAAATAGCACAAAAACTGTATGGGCAAATAGGGTCAAACTCACCTGACCAAATGCAGCTGAAAGAAGGGGAAAATGATAGTCAGTAAACAGAAGGAACTTCACAGGAACAAGAAAACATTAGAAAAATGCATACCTCTGCCGCCAGATGATTGAAGAGCATAGAGACTTCCAGCATCACCGTAACCATGCTGCTGCACATTGGTAAGCAGAAGAGACAACAATGCGATCAAAATATATTACCTAGTAGAAAAGTATCCATTACCTAGTATCTTACAGCTACTGAAATAGTTGGTGTATTAAAGATAGGAAAGATAACTTACTTGTGAAGATCTACCTCTCTGATCAGTGGGCAAAGATGGATTTGTGAAATCTCTAAATAAGGACAAAAGGTAGAGATCTCAGTAAATTATTCAAAAAAAAAAAAAAAAGATCATAAATAACCAATTCAGAACACAGTGGACAAGAATAAAGTGCAATAAAGGTGATATAAACCATTGAAAGTTTGAACAGCTAACAACCTTTTGCCAGAATCTGGCATTGGTAATGTCTAAAGATGATATCTTCGGCCACAAAGAAACATTGATCTAAATAAATATATTAACTCATTCAGATAAGAAAGTAAGCTTATATAGTAGTCCATGTTACAGTATTCTCGTGCATCCTTAACCCAAACAACGCACCAGTACTTCATATACATTATAAGTGCATACCTGGACCTGTCATTGTTGTAATTTACTTGCAACTCATTGAGACTGGATTTGAACAGCAAAGAGCAAACATGCAAGACATTAGAAAAGCAGAATAACAAAACCAAGCAAGTAGAACATTCAGACAGAAGCTAACTTGGAAAACTGTATATCTAGCTGACAGCAGCCATCATATATATTGCGTCCCTACATACATAGCAAAACCATATGAATTCAGATCGTAAGACATCTAAACATCTTAGAATTTATAAATTCATATTTACTTGTAGAGAACTTCTTGCTTGCACTGCACTCTGTTGTGCATCAAATTGGATAAGGGCCTGGAAACCTATAAAAAATGATATGCTACTCATGGTTTCAAAAGCATATGCCCATGATATAAAGGTTATAACACGAAATTTGCTTTGACAACATAAATGAAAAGCTATTTGTTCTATAAATGAGCAAGGAATCAAAGAAAAAAAGAAAACAGTATTATATATGCCTAACGGTGTCGATGCATATTAAAATCCCAAAGAGCAAATCAGCAAGAGAACTTATAGATGCTGACCAGCTGACTTCTGGAACGTCACAATTTTCTCCACGTATCCACATGGAGAAAAAACTTGATGCAGCACTTCTACTGTGATGGGATAAAGCATGTGATGAATTGTAGCTAAGAGAATTCGGTTGGGGGGTGAATCCTGAACGTTCAACAACGATTCATCACGACAATAGAACAGCGAAAGAAAGAAGTAAACAGAAAAAAGTTATGTAGTCCAGGACAGATATTAATGCAAACCATATTCAATGCAGTAGAACAGGCAACTGAAACAACAAGGCAGTATATGTAAGAACAGGCACTTCTTTGTGGTGATATAGCCATGGATAAATTTGAGGAAATTTACTAGTATATCGTAAAATTGAACTATCTTCATCTAAGACTGATAGTGTAGAATTTAGGAACCCTTAACACAAAGTGTGAAGGACAGCTGCCCAAAGTGTAACGCCAAAATGAGGCACTTTTATTAGTGCAATTCTGCTACATGATTAACAAAACAATCAACTTATTCTAACCATAAAAAAATCCAAGGATGTCAGCATTTGCAAAAAATTTAAACACAAGTTTAGTAGCATAAACAAGACTACAAAACTTTTGAGTAACATTAACATTTCATATGATACAAACAGGAAATTAATAAACTCAACCAAATTCTACCTACTGTCTTGCACCAATCATTTACAGTGTACAGATCCGCCTACCTCCACTCTCTGGATATGCTAAAACAAATAGGCCACAAAACAACCATACAACGCTCAATGATATTACAAGAGCATAGTATTTTCTTGATTCAGTTTCTTAAATTAAAATTTTCAGACTTTTAACACTGCAAAGTTATTAACTGATCACTTAAAGTTGTGTTTAAGCTTCCAAACTGAAATCTTGATTCTTGAAAAATAAAAAGAATGTAATCTCAGAAATAACTAAAATTTCAATAAATATTATACAAGACCAGTACAGACAAACATGACATCTTTCTTGAATACAATTTTCTCAGGTCACAAAATCAAGTCCTGTGCAAGCATTTTTTTTCTCAATTCTTCTGAACAAAAGATGGCAAAAATACTTGCTCAAATGAAAGTAAATTATTTAAAGAAAATGACAAATTCAAATTCTATCAAGTAAGAACACAAGGACCACGGCCCTATTAGTACTTTATTTATATTTGTTTAACGATCATCACTATAGTAATTTTACTACCATGTTTTCACCGAGTGTAAGTGCTCCAACAAGTAAAAGAAGCAGGCTTGTTGTCAGCTTATATAAGCTGCTAATAGTGGAGCATTAGTACTAAAAGTAAGATAACTTCTAATATCTGACAATTAAGAATCAATTCCAATAAATAGAAGAGACAAAATCAGGAAAAATAAAGGAAAAGAAGGATCCTCTCAACAAAACTGATCATTGCTCCAGATGATAATTTAGAAGAATAGGAGGTTATCCTAGCAACCAAAAATTAAAGAAAACTACAAGACCCCAATTAAGGATTTGACAATGATCTACTATTAGTAAATGTATACCTGCTTGGCTAGCAAGTTTAGATCTTCTAGAAAGCAAGTCGATAGACATGAAGTTGGATCTTTAAAGAACTTCATAAAAAGTTATATTCCTATTTACTTGAGTCTCCAGACAAAAACAAATGGATAGATTACAATAGTCAGGAAAGAGAGAACATGTAAGAGATAATAAGGGCAGAAGAGAGAATTAAATGCATAGCTATATTTAGTGCTTATATCCGATGTAACACCCTGGCTTCTCAGCAAGTACATATCCTTTTTCAGAGTTAGATTGATGAGCTGATAAGGAAAAAGTGATATCCTCTAGATTGTGAAGTAATGCAATCCTATCTGCCAGTTAGATGGCAAAACAGTACTTTCTAACCAGTTGGTTGACAATAACTATGATTTGTCAAACAGATTCATTCAATCAAATCTATTATAAAAGAGGGAAACATTTATCTACAGCGTCTATATAGAGAAGCTCACTTCCAGATGATGGAAAATATATCTGGGAACAAATTTTAGATGGTAAGGATCTGTCCAAAGATGACTAACAGACGTTACAGATAACAAGATTGATTCAATTAAAATTGAAGATGTAAAGGAAAGGAAACCAAAGACAAACTCTAATTTATATACAAATAATATTGCAATCCAAATAGCCAGACCTCATATAGTTAAGACTCACTGTTTATTATTTAAAAGTTTGCTTAGTGTGACAGATAATGAGAATTTACCCAATTTGGTATAAGGGTAAACTGATGTAAACGCGGTTTTGAACTCAAAATGATATGTATAGATAAACTGATGTAAACATGGTTTTGAACTCAAAATGATATGTATAGAATGCATAGCATCGTTGATTGTAGCCATCTTTCATATCTATATATCAGAGTCAAATTCAGGTACACTATATGTTCAATGAATTAAAAAAAATGAAGCAACAGATTTGGATTTTTATTTTTTGAATATTCACACGCAAATTTCACATGTTCAACACGCTAATTCACACATTCTATAAAAAAAGATAATAGTAATGTCGAGATGATTGACATTGTAAGCCAATATAACAATTTACAACATGAGATATCATGTCGTAATAACTGTCTCAAAATAGTTAAAGACAATTTAGCTGATTACAAACCTGATCGCCTTTGCGTCCTTGAGAGTTTTGATCTGCTGTTGTAAGTTCTTGATGTGAAGAAAATTGTATATATACATTTCGTCCCCTGTAAATAGACAATCAATGTACAATTAACTCCTCACAATGCCATATAATAGCAAAAAACTGAAGACATATAAGAGACCTTATTATAGCAAGAAACATGAACGATCACATTTCCGTTAGTTGCTACATTAGAAATATAAAAGAAAAACATAAATTGATTAGGAGCAAACTGTTCAAATGATATTGAAAGCTAAGATAAGGTTTTTTTCTTGAGAAGAAGCTATGATGCACAAGTGGGCCAACATAAGGATTAAGATTTTTATAATTCATGCTGAATCCATAAAGGAAAACTTCTTATAACAATAAGATCTAAGATAAATTGTCAGGGCAACAGCCTACAAAGTAAACAGATTTCAAAATGCTTGAGCCAATTGTAGTGGCGACTTGTATAATTAACTTGAAGCCTTGGTTTATCGTGACTCGTGAGGTTAAAAATAGGGTAGAGAGCATGTCAGGGAGAAGGAGAGAAATGATAGAGGGCAAAGATATAGAAGGAGATATTCTTTTTTCCTATTTCCACCAAGTTTCTGGATAAGTTGAGAGAAGTAAACTGTCTTCAAGTGATGAGACTATTGAAAGGATACAATGCATGATAAATCCATGCCTCATATAGCAAATGCAGAGATTCACATACAACAACAACCAAACCTTATCCACTGACCACTGGGTGGGTCGGCAATATGAATCCTTTTACACCATTGAGCTTTATCTCCTATTATATCATCATCTAAAATGCAGATATTCACATACCAATAGATAATCTCAAAATTTCTCATAAAAAAAGTATGTGGGATGTCAGGGGAATAGTAGGGATCAGAAGTCCTGCAACTCCTTAACATAAATTTAGGTAGGTTTGTGGGTATGAACCTTTTGCCGGCAGGTAATTTTTCTTAATTATCAGGAAAAGACACCCTTTTTGGCATTATAGTGATCACTGGAGAAGCATAACTACTGAGACACCTCTCAATTGAACTAATTTTGACTGTCCTACGCTTTGGTATTTCATCTTATTTTCAATCATTTAATTTATTTTTATGTATAACAAAACCCAGTCCAATTTATATTGCTTGATACAAGTTTCTAATAACTTCCATTATTTTGTGACTTCGCAATTGGTAATTCCAAAATCTTCTCTCACTATATTTAGATCATTTAACCTTGCATCAAGATAAATCTCATTTACTGGATCAATACCTTGCACTGATACCTCATGATGTTAAACAAAAATGTAAACTTGCACCAAGGCACTGGTTTTTTTTTTCAGTTATAATCTTGCACATCACAAATGAGATCAAAGCGGAGTAAAATAGTCAAAAAGAGGGTATCCTGGATCTAACCTGACACTTGGTTGGACATTCGTGTAGTACTGAATAACATTCATTGCAGAAGCTACATCATGCATCTGAAGAAGTGCCTGTTATAACACAAAACAAGTAAATGGTCGTTGAAAACTAAAGACCCAATTTGAAAGAAGAGTCAGGTACATTGGCCTATAATAGAAGCAAAACAAAGTGAACCTGATTTTTGGCTCGTAACATTACAAGCTTGGTGACAACCCCAAAAGGCTGCACCAACTGAAGAAGATCATTCTGCAAAAAGTATGAGACTTGGATTTAGCTCTGATAAAGAACAAAATTTGCATATAATAGAAGCAAGTAAAACAAAGAAAATTACTTCAGATATCTCGTGGCCAACATTACGGACGTGAATGACTTTGGAGGGCTCCGTCATTGTTCACTTGTCCCTCTAGATCAATCCTGAAAGCAAAAGAAGCTCAAAAACTCGGCCTTTTAATCAGGCAGGGAACAGAAAAGGGAAAGAAATCCTAATCCTCCATTCCCCACGAAATCGCAACACAGCTGGAATCCAAATAATTCCGAAAGGAACAAGATTTAACTCCACCCAAGGCAGGGGACGACAATATAAACAAAATCTGACACAAACACACCAAAGAGTAAAAAGAAACGCGGACCTACACCGAGGTAACTTTAGAAATCTCAAATCGAGCTGATGGAATGGAGTCGAAAAGGCATCACGCAAATTCGGATCCTTGACGATCCATAGAAATCGAGGGGTTTCAGCACTCGCAGGTGGAAAAGAGACGACGGGAGCGGCAGCCGTAAGCCCTAAATCGACACAAACTTGGGGTGTGGCCAAATCAGCAGGTGGAGTGCTCCTGCGGGACATGGAGAAGCAATCCCTCATTTCCCAATCTAGACCGTACAGTTGGTGGACCCCTTCGGAAATCGTCATTTACAACCGTCTGATGCAAAGTATGACTTCCAACTCAATAAACAAAATGCAAAATAAAAAAGGAAAAAAAAAACATTTTATTCCAAAAGAAAAACTCTTGACCTTAACAATTCCTAGGTTTGCAATTTGCCCCTCATATTTTAATAATATATATATAAATAAATTTAATTATTTTTATATATTTTTTAAAGAATTATATTGTATGCTATTATTAAATATTATTTTTATGAATATCTTTATATTTTGAAAAAAATGTAGATAGAATTATCGACGAAAATTTATCGTCGCGTCAAAGATCTTACCATCTTTTTTTTATTTATATGAATTGACACGAGGACAGATCTTCTGGTCCATAATTTACGGACCAGGGGATGATCCATTATTGTAGACCCTTGATTTGGATGGATCCTATCAATTTAAAGATGGACTCCATCTAAATCAACGGTCCTCATACAATGAATTATCCTCTGATCCGTAAATTATGAACCAGAAGATCTCTACTGAATTGACACAGGCGTTAGAAGCCATCCTGATAAGATTCGGATGTTTAAGTTATCATAGATGCTAAGAAGGATATCAACGTGTATTAGATGGATACTCAATTATGAGTTAAATATTAATGTCTAACCTTTAAAATTTATAAATTAATAAATATAAATACATAAATAATTTTAAAAATATAATTCTGAATAACTATTTTATGTCTCGACATGTATGACATTTGAACTAACCCACTTTTTAAAAGGGCGATTTGAATGACTAATCTACGGGTTATTGCCGTCCCCGTGCTGGATTATTGGATTATTTCTTTGTTAATAAAATAAAATTAAATTAATTATTTAATCATACGGGAAGCGCCGGCTTTTGCATTATCTAATGCGCCCATAATTTATCACAAAATTTATATAAGTCCTCGAATATTGTATTTTATGTTAAAGGGTTTATTAAATTAAGTTTCAGGGGTGTTTTAATAATTAGTGAAATTCGCGAGGACCGTTTGATGTAATTGCTTTGCAATGAGGTGTATAATTGCAGTGGTGCGGTTGCGTGATCCTCCGCGAATGCCACGCAGAGAGAACGGAAACCGGCGACCGGGGAGAGGCGGAGGCGAATCGCGGAGCATCTTGTCACTCCCATGTCCTCCTCCATGGCTTCGTCGCGGGTGATGCTTTCCTCCTCCTCTCCAGCTTCCGATCTGGCGCGGTTGCCTGACGCCGTAGCGGCCAAGGGCTTCGGATCTATGAGCGTGGAGGAACTTTTGCGTAATGCGAGTGGTGGGGGCTTAGACGGCGCAGGAAAAAGCTTCCCGCTGCCGAAGAGCGTCGGCGGGAGGACAGTGGAGGATATGCGGTGGGAGATCGCGGCCAATCGGGGAGCGGACGGATCCGGCGGGGAGATGACGCTGGAGGACTTCCTGGCGAAGGCGAGCGTGGTTGGAATGGAGGATGTCGTAATCCCCACCGGATGGAGCCAGGTGGCCTTGGCAGCGAATCATGCGACAAGGGAAGGGTTTGGGGAACCGCGGAATTTGCTCTTGGAGAACCCGGCCATAGGGTTCGGGAATGGAGAGGAAGGCGTTGTAAGGGCGGAGAGAGGGAGGAAGAGACCATTGTCGGATCCGGTTGATAGAATGGCTATACAACGGGAGAAGAGGATGATCAAAAACAGGGAGTCTGCAGCAAGATCGAGGGAGAGGAAACAGGTGAGGTCATTCCGGTTGATTCGATGCTGCTGTACAGACTGTGCCCTTCTCTCTATCTCTCTCCTCCCCACCTTCCTCTCTCTCTCTCTCATCCAGAAGGAGAGATAGCGTGAGGTGAGGACACTGTCTGTACAGCAGCATCGAATCAACCGGTCATTCCTCACTTATCTAAGTTCATTGGATTCAAGATAATTCATTAAAGCTTTCGTCTTTGTACTACTTCTGTGTTTTAGGCTTATATTAATCAACTTGAAGCTTCAGTTGCAAAATTAGAGGAGGACAATGCACGGCTTTTGAGATGTCTGGTAATTTAGCTACCTTCAAAAGATGTTGCAATCGAAATGATACTTTGTTTGATTGTCTTTTTCTTTAACGGAGATTATGATAATTATTATTTCTTCTTGGAAATCCGCTTCTGAATCAGAAATGCTTACAGCTCTGCAGTGGTCAATGGTGACAAATTACAAATTACAAATTAACAAGTTCGAGTGTCTATTAGGCTTTAGAATAGTGATATCTATTAATTACTTTTAAGTAAACCATTTGTGCGTAGGATCATGAGGAATGAACAATCTTCTGTCTTTCAGTATCTTTCAGATATTTGAGTTCTTAAAAAATTAAGTGATGTTTCTCTATTGATGAGTCCTATTTAAATGATTAAATGCAGGAGCAGCAGCAAAGGATGAGGCTCAAGAAGGTATGAGCTAAAGCAAATATGACTTGAGTTTTTTTTTTACCTTTTCAGTTTTTCACAACTAAGTATTCATTTATAGTTGAATTTGATCGTTTATACTTTGTTAATGTTCTTATAGTTTTGTGGCTAATTTTATATGCAACATCGTCCTACTTGCCATGCCACTTCCTCATAGTTTTATGTATATTGCAATCTGGGTCCTACCTGCCATGCCACATTAGAACTTATTACATTTTTTCTTGTGTCGTGATCTAAAATTCAAACAACTTATTCCTTTATACTATTTTGGGGAAAAGTTTACCGCTTTGTGTTTTTGTAAATGTTCCTTTCTCCTAAAGCAAATATCAGCTTACGAGTTGAGGTTTATGTGTCTCTTGTTGTAAACTTGTAATTTGATGTTTGTTGTATATGCGAGCTCAAATCAGTTTCACACATATATTGCTAGATTAGACAAGAAGTCTTACAGTGCACTTTTTACGTTTTGATTAGTAATTTACTTTGTTTGTTGATATTTTATAATTGATATGCTGGACCGAGGCATGCGATTAGTCTCCATAATTAAGACATTCACTGAAATACACCATGTTCAATACTAAATGCACTAGGACAACAACAACAATCAACTGCCCCAACTAATTAATTTTTAAGCTAAATGGACTTTTTTTTTATTGTGGTCTATATAGATCATCATCAGTAACACACAGTTCATTTATATCTATATTAACTATGTTAATTAAAAAATCTTTGTTATCTCCTTACTCCTCTAATCATCGACTCTAATTAATTTAAAATCATTGTTGTATTTGAACATATCTGTACCATAGTCTATAATCAATAACTTTACCTAACAATTACTAAATAGTAACATATTTTATAAATTTCCCCTATCAATCCTGCACGCCCATATCAACTTTCTGTTCCTGCTACATTAATACTTTTATATGTTAGCAAAATTTTCCTAAATATAATGGTCATCCTTGGTGTGAGTAGTATTCTTTACTATAGTGTGATTGTATGATGGAACCTTAGCAAATCCAACTTTAACACTTTTTTGTCAATATATTCACTTTATATTTAACTATGATACATAGTACAATGTTTTCCTTTTTTTGGTATTTTTGAACTGTTAATTATCTCATGTAAGGGAGAATTCAAGCTTATATGTAGGAGACAGAAAGGATTCTGTTCCATCTCATGTAGCATTGATGGAATGAGAAATTATTTCTCAAACTCTGATCTAAAATTTACTTCCCTATGTGACTTTAGGTCCACTTTGACAACTGACTTATGATGATGATAGTTCATGATGCCAATTCCCAACTCGTTTCAGTCTGTTAATGAACATCTCACAACCGCCTCTGCCGATATGTTTTGTTGGTTTTTATTGCCTTTCCTTTGAAGTAAGAGTATCTGTTATGTTACAGTTGTGCAGTTTGCAAGTAGAATAGAAAGAAGCATACAGATCCTCAAACTCCAAAGGCTTATGTAAGAAAACAAACAGTTTAGGTCTTATTACTAACAGAACATTGAGACATCTACAACTGAGAAGAGTTTTCTGAGCTTTATATGCTGAATTGTCTTCTCTTATCATATCACTGTTTTGCAGCTTATGGAAAACGTACTACCAGTAACAGAGAAGCGAAGACCGAGCCCATCGCTGCGAAGAACCAGCTCCATGGAGTGTCTGAAATTAAAGTTCGAGCTTTGAAAGTGTCAGGAGTCATAACCTTTTAGTTACTGCCGTTACCATTCTCAGAATCGTCTCCAAATCTAACCGAAGCAAAACTTGCATAGTGTATACAGGATTGCACAAGGATGCAAAGCAAGGTCTGGATTGATGAAAGGTGCGATTTTTTTTTAATCTTTTATTTATTAATATATTCAAATAGTCAAAATAGGAAGGAAAAAACAAAACAAAAAAAAAAAAACAGTTGCTCCGCAAGGCCATTTGAAAATTGCTAATTAATTTCTCTGTTTTTATTTCTCTGGTAGTTAAGTTTTCAACTTTTACATGTCTTCTTGTGCTGCTCCAAGAGAATATGGAAAAATTCCATGGTGAATCAGGCACAAAATGAGGTAGAAACAACAATAGTTAAACTCCTAAAGAGATCTAAATCAAAGGAAAAAATTCGGAAGGTAATCTATTCATTGTATTAATAATTTATTACATGCCAAATATAAATTTACTTTTATATAAAAAAAACCGTGGTTTTACCATCTAAGTCGAGCATTGTAGATGTTAAATTTGGCAGTCCATCTCAAAATTGTTTAATTTTACTACGATCAGGTGGCCCACTTCCGGAAAAAAAGGATTTTTAATGAACTAAATAAAGAAATAAGATAAAACCATAAAAGGAAAGAAAAATCCTTTGGCTGCGTATCTACAATAAACCTCGCTATAAAGCAAATTGCGTCGAGTCGCCGCAGATTGGCACAATTTTAATGCCGCCACCGGCTCCTCTCGATCTCCTCCTCCTCCTGACTCGTTGGTGATATGGCGGCGCCGGAGGGGACCCTCTTCTTCCGCGTGGTCTTCGTCGACGGCGCCCGAGAGATAGATCTCGGTCCTCTTCCGCTCGTCTCGTCGCTCGGCTTCAGGACCTTCAAGGCGACCATTAGCGAGCGGATGGGGGTGTCGCCGCGGCGGATCTCCCTCTCGCTCGTATGCCAGTCTCCGCCGCCGGCCGTCCTCCGGGAGAGGCGGATCGCCATCAACGAGAGGACCGATTTATCCGCGATCGCGCGCGAGCAAGACTGCTTCGTGCTCGCGGCCCTCTGCCGGGGGAGCCGCGGGAGGCGGGGGAGGAGGAGACCACGGCAGCCGAGAGGGTTTGCTAATGTCGTCGAGGGAGGACGCCTCGAGGAGAGCGCAGCCGCCTCGGAGCCGGAGATCAGGATCCCTAGGAGGCGAGGCAGCCCTGCGAATCGGAGCGAGATGGCGGCGCGGGTCTTCGAGTGGAAGGATGTGAGGGAGAGGCGGCCGTGGCCACGCGAGACGGCGCCTCGCTTAGCCGCGGAGCACTGCGCGTTGCCTCTATCGTCGGAGTCGCGAGCGGCATGTGCAGAGTGCGATGCGGCAGAAGAGGAAGGTCGAAAGCCGGAGTTTCACTGCTGTGTCCACGACGAAATCGTCGTGGGTTTTTCCCGGCGGGCTTCGCCGATAGCGCGGCCGTCGAAGGAGCGCGGATCCGATAAAATTGATTTTAATTTTTGATTTTAACCGATTTGATGTCATTGCATCACTACAAAGCTAAATTTGTACGGGCAGAAATTAAAAAGTACTTTCTTATTTTGTTTTTTAAAAAATAAAATATAAGTTGGGTAAAGTAGAGAAAAATTCCTAATCACAATCACACCACTCCCTGCATGCAAAATATTATTTGTTTCAACTCCCTCAAATAAATATTGTTACCTAAATTACCCCTCAGCTCTTTATGTATAAAAAGTCTAAAAAGAATATGCAGGGAGTTAAATTCAGCATTTTACATTAGAATCCAGTACTTTATACTAGAATTGAGTATATTTTCTATCAAAATTAATTCTCATATTTTTTCGGTACAAATAGTCTAAAAATGAGTATAATTTCTAACAAATTCAACACATTAAACTAGAATTGAGTATATTTTCTATTAAATTGAACACGATTTTTTCTTATTTAATATAATTCCTCGTAAATTCAGCATCATTTACCATTTTAAAAAAAATCTAGTATATTTTTCATCAAATTGAGTATCATTTAAAGAAAATCTAATATATTTTCCATCCAATTGAGGTGAAAAAAAAAATCTTACTCAATTTCATAGAAAATATTAGATTCTAATTTAATGTAGATTTTTAGACTTTTTATACCGAAAAATATCATGTGTAATTAGATAAATATATTTAATTAGAGAATAGAAATAAAAATTTTTATAAATGGAGACTACGAGTTTATGATTAGACATGCAAATTTATCCATATATAAGTTTATGGAATGATCCACTAAAATCTTGTACCGTCCACGAGGAATTACTTAGCATGAATAAAAAAATTTCGACTTTTTACTTTAAAAACAAAACAAAAAAACAAAAAGCGGCCACGTATCTTTTATCTAAAAACGTACGCAAGTTTTAAAACTATGAAAATAGTATTATTCCCTTTTTCCAACCACTTAAATTTTCTCTCTTTTATCATTTTCCAATATATCTCCTCACTCTAAGATTAAAAAAAAAATGATATGATTTCATATTAGACCCATCATCAAAGTTAATATGATCCCATATCATATTTATGATGGACCTGATATTTTTTCATATCAGACCTACTCTAAACCTAATATGATAATCAAGCCAACCTGGGCCTGATATTTTCCATATTAGACCTAATATTTTCCCATATCATGTATGTTGGGTCTGATATAGAAAATAGCAAGCTCGTGCTGTGGGACCATATCAAGCATAGAGGGAAAGAAATATCTATGGAAAATTAATCATTCAAGCGGAGGAAAAGAAAAGAAAAAAAATCCAACCGGAGGAAAGAGAACACCGTAGAAAAAATAATAGAAAGAAAATAATAAACAAAAGCGGAGTCGAAGGCAAGCTGGCCACTAGTCAATGGAGACGACAATCGACGACATCGAGAGTGAGCAAGGCACTAAGCCTGACTACCTATCCTTCGCCTTAAACTAGGCCTCCTCGTCAATGGTCCTCGAGATCTCCTCTTGGCATCCGTAGAGCCTGAAAGAGAGCTTGACGACGCTTGGGCTTTGATAAGGGAAATAGTGGATGACCCTACTGCTAGAATGGAGACGATGGTTAAGATGACATGGTAGTCAAAAGTAGGGAGGAGGTGATGGTTATGGTTAAAGACTACGTGTCTAGGGAGTCCATTCTAATCCCAACCGACTTTACTCCAGTTGGACCCCATGGCTCAGTCTCCTTACTTCTCATGGGCATGACTCCTAATTTAATCACAATTGGCTTTACTTCGGTCAAACCCCAGGACTCAATCCCCTCACTTCTCATGGGTATAACTCCCAATTTAATCTTGACCAGCTTTACTCTGGTCGGACCCCAGGGCTCAGTCCCTTCACTTTTCATGGGCAGGGCTCCCAATCTAATTTCGGTCGAACCCCAAGGCTCAATCCCCTCACTTCTCATGGGAAGGGCACTTAATCTAATCCCGACCGACTTTACTCCAGTCGGACCCCAGGGCTCAGTCACCACACTTTTCATGGGCAAGACTCTCAATCTAATCCTAGCTGATTTTACTTCGATCTGACCTCCTAGAGCTCAGTCCTCTCACTTCTCATAGGTAGAGCTCCCAATCTATTTCCAGTCGGCTTTACTTCGATCGGACCCCCAGAGCTCAGTCCCCTCACTTTTCCTGGGAACCATCACGGTCTTACTCCCCATCGGCCTCTTAGCCAGTCGAACCCTAAGGAAACAACAATGTTAGGGAATCACAACAACTTATAAGAGAGTAATAGATATTCGTCAGGAAATATTCCAATACTCTGCCACATACAAATCGTGGAACCTTCCTCTACCAAATGGAAGTCCTGTTGGTGCAGGGTGCACCAGAATCGAACATAAGTTTTGATGTTGTCAAAGGTTCAAGTTAAGTCTTGTTGTGATCTAACATGTTCACTGAGTGCGCAGACTGTTTACTCAACCTGGAGAAAGTCTTAGCAGATCATGGAAGTTAGGCGGAAAGACCAAGTGGGTCGAGAGGATTTGACACTTAGCAGGGAAGCTCAATAGGTTTGGAGGACCGAAGATCGAGAGAAAATCTTGGGTGGCCGAACCAATGCTAAGTGACAAAGTCCAAACAAGTCTGGAAGACCAAGGTTTAGCAGATAGGTTGAGGTAAGCAACTGGAGGAGCGATAGTGAGGTCATGCTCCAGAAGGGAACAACCCTAGGTCGCTGATTCAACTGAAAAAATCGAGAAGATTTTCAAGTTGAGATCAAGACAGTGTTACTATCAATTACTACTCATGTATCTTACTATATTATCGTGCTAACATTTGTTTTGCAAGAATGTATTTTTGGTTAACTCTATTTTGCAGGTATGGCCTGATCGATCCACCGAACCCAGGGATCAGTCAACTGAATCAAGTTGATTCAGATCAGAAATCAGACCAGAACAGAATAGGGTAAAGTCCAATCAAAGACTGATCGGTCGACCAAACTAGCAGATCAGTTGATTGAACAATGATGACATGGCAGACAACAGACTCGACCCAAAGCAAAGAAGGAAGTCAGACTGATCGGTAGACCGAACATGGAGAGCAGTCAACTAAACAATCGCTACATTAATGAAGCATTAAGTGCGAATCTCGGTGAACAGGAGAATTCACTGTTCGGTCGATCGAACAAGGTGATAGATCGACCGAATCATTAAATGTCATCAATGCCCGAAGATCGGATCTCAGCGAAGAAGGAAGGGAGCGATTTGATCGACCGAACCCAAGGATCGGTCGATCGATCGTTGACATTCTTATAAAAAGGAGCTCGAGGTCCAAGGATGAGGGAACAAATCAATTCGCCAGTTCATCTCTGTGCAAAGTTGCTCGTGCTACTACTCTACTACTCGTCTTCAAACAAGCTATTGCGTCGTTCAAGTGTCGATCGAGTTTCGTCTTTCACTTTTGTCGGTATATTTATTTAAGTTTGCTTTGTACTTAAATTAAAAAGAAGATAATAGGTTGTTACTATCACTACTAGAAAACTAGGCTTTTGAGACAAAAATTTTAAGACAGTGACAAAATTCGTCTCAAATGCCAAGTAATTAAGACAGTAATAGTAGATGTCTCAAAATTTTACATGGAGACATTAATTTTAAGACAGTATTTAAGATTTTGTCTCAAATTCAACTAAATAAGACACCTAATAAAGACGGTTAAAAATATAATTATATAAGACATTCAAATAAGACGGTAAAAAAGTATTTGTCTCCAATTATCTTGAATATGGTTCGTCGAAACGGTCACGATAATTGTTATAGACTATACCGTTCTAGTTCCAATATCATTTCACGAAACGGTCACGACACGGATCAAATATATATATATATATATATATATATATATATATATATATATATAATAGAAAAATACATCTATAAATTTAACTTAATAAAATTTTGTAATTTATAATTTGTGTTTAGATTATTGATAATTTAAAATTTACAAAAAAAAACATATTAAATATTTAATAATATACTATCATTTGATAGGCCTACGATATATATACTAAAATAAATAATAAGTTTATTATATATCTAAGTTAATATAATTAAATGTGTTAAATTTTTTATTTTAACATTAAATTTACATTTGTTATTATCTGGGTTTAAAGGGATTTGGTTAATAAGTTTATTATCTATGTTACCTTTAATATAATTAAAGGTTTTAAGTTGTTTATTTTACCATTAAATTTATATTTGTTATTATCTGGTTTAAATGGGTTAGGTTGTTTTATTTCTTCCGTGCGACAAACGAAAACACGGCGAGCGAAGAGGGCGACGGAGGCAACGACAATCTCCACGGCAAATCTCAGGTACTTCTTTAGTTTTTCTCTTCTCTCCGCTATTGAGATTGCCTCTCCTACCGCATTCGCCGGCGTCGCGCGGTTGCTGCCGCTCACGCGACCAACTCGCACCCCCTGCTCCTGCCCTGCCACTATGTCGCACAATGCTTTGGTTGCGGTTCCTGCTGTGCACATGGCCATGGGAGACTCCTGCTTTTCCAAGATCACAGCGCGGCCACTACCGCGGCCAAAGCATTGCACGACAGGAGTTGGCAGTAGACTCATGGGCTAGCTTTCACAGGCTCTAACCCTGCAACATGCATTTCTAGTGATGGTTTGCTAAACTATCTTTAACAGATCGATTAAATTATGCTCATTTTAAGTTTTCATTGGAGGTATTGCAACAAATTTTATCTGTCATACAGTTCACAATGGCAATTACATTCCAAGGTTTTATTAGCTGAACAGGCGATGACAGTTCAAATTACCCTTTTCTTCCTTTGGAACTTGCTATGAGTTTGTTTTTCAGTTGAATGTTTAGATCTTGCCGTCGATACACTTTTTTTTTTTTTTGAAGTAAAATAAAATTCCCATTGTTCATCAAAATGTGGAAGGGAACGACAGCAAAGGAACAAATTTAGAATAAGGGTATACCGTTTAGAATGGCTTTTCTTTGTAATAACTTTCTTTTACCAACTGCTATTATTTTTATTTAATCAAGTCATTTAAATTATTTCAATACAACTTACCTCCGTTGATTCTTTGACCCCCCCTTTATATAGAGCTTTGATAGCGTGTGAGCATGCTTCTCAAAGCTTTCCCTGAAAAGACTTGTTAGTAAAGTGTCCCTGACACAGTACTTTAACGGGTCGAGCATATCTCTGAAGTGACAGTGAAAACTTCCACCGTACGATCTTCTGGCAGCTCATGTCTGGTGTCTACGGTACCAACTCCCAAAAGGATATCACTAGATACCGTCAGGAGTGTACTGCTAGGTCGAGAGGGTTGGGCGCTCGGCCTGAATTCCACCGCCCTGGTGCTCAGTCTAGTCGACCAAAACCTCGTTGTCCCCCAGTGTATGTCTGCTCGACCAAAGATCCACCTTATTATTGCAGAAGCCTACCGCCAGGCTGAGCGGGGTAGCTGCTCGGTCAAAACCTGCTACCAGGTTGAGCAGGGTAGTCATTCGGTCGAAACCTATTACCAGGCCGAGCGAGATAGCCGCTCGGGCGAAGTTGAACTCTGCACGCATCCGACTCTGCTGTCTGGCTGAGCAGGGTAGCCGTTCGGCTCGACTTCTGCACATTGTCTCCCTTGAGCGTCGGTTGTTTGATTGCTCCCCGTGTTGAAGGCGGTGACGGGTCGGAGCCTTATTCCCGGTCGGGACATGCTTCGCCCGATCGGTTGACGCCATCTGCATGTTGACCGCATTGACATTGACCTCCTCTGACCTCCATCGTGGTCGTGGGGTGGGACCCTTCATCATCACCGCATCAATCTTCTTTCACCTGACACCCCTGACATGTGACATTCTCTGATACCTTATGATTATGAAGGTTACAAAAGGTAGTATAATAAGGTAGACCCTCTCCGTTGGGCAGGTACACGCTAGGCATCAGGCTTACTTACGTGCACACATTTACTGTTCTTCATCTTTTTCTGCTCAGCCTCTCTTCTTACTGGAGCGTCAGAGGGCTTGCGTTAGGAATCTCTTTCCTGGTTCTTGCTCTAATGCTTCTGGGTGTTTGATTTGTGGTGTTTGCAGGGTAGTGGGTACTATCGGTGATTCTCTCCCTCAAGCTCTAGATTTCTCTCTTCATCAACATTCTCTCCATCGTCACTGGTACCCCCCATCTGACTCAGCTTTCGGACAGGATCAAGCTTCTTCACCACCGTCTTCACAGAAGCCTCTATCCTGGCCTTCGATTGTCACTTGCTGCCTTTCCTGACGAGCACGGCGACGACACCAAGCATGAAACCTTTCTTCTCAAAGATTTGGATCTTCTTGTAGCAGATGAATGAAGTATCCAGAGATCTCGACATCGCCGTCCATGAGAGGGGTGAGTAGCAGGCGAATGTGACCTTGAAAAATACTCCTTGGCTATCATTGGAGTGGTCGTGAATCTCTTGAAGGTTGATTGTTGGGTGCTCGTCTGCTGCACCCTGTTCCACCAATCGCACATGCACAAGCACATTTTTCATGTCGAATTCTTCTTGCGCATAGTTGTGGCATCGATTCAAGCAAAAGATAAGTTTTTAGCCGATCAAAACTTCGTAAAGATAGCAATTGTCACATGTGCACACTTGTTGGGAAAAACATCAAAACAACAACGAGAATTTGAGAAGAACCTCTTCAACGACTAAGAGCCCATTTTATGTCTGTCGCAGAAGAGGCGGTCGAAGCGCGAAGGCGAGAAGTCATGGATGGAATCTAGGTTGAGGGAGAGGGAGCTCCGGAGGGTGGCAATGGTGCCAGCAAAGTTGTGACTGAGGCACTATCACTTCTTGGGTGGCAGCAAGGCCGTGGAGGAGGAACGCGGGGAGGACGACGATGATGAAGGATAAGAAGAGTTGCAGGTTGCAAGCCAACGATGTGGCAGAAAGCGGTGGAGTCGCCGGGGTGACTGCCTCACTTGGTCTGTGGCACTGTGGAGATGCAGCAAAGGAAGAGAAGAGAAAGACGCTTCGTCTGATTTGGACGAATAAAAATAAGTGCAAAAATTATCCACGGATGAATTTATGAATCTATCTGTTCATTATTTGATATCAGGTAAACAAAAGAAAGGAAGTGCAATTCATCTTTCCTTTGAAGTAAACTGTGAAATTTTTTCGAACTAAAACTTTTCTCTCGCTTATTATATCCATCCTCTCCCAAGTAAACATGGTATAAGTGTTGACTAAATAAATATCCTATAGTAAAAGTAGATATGAATCCTATAAATCATCTTCATTGGGGGAAACGAGTGGAAAACTCCAATTGATATAAAGGATAAAGTACTCATTAGTCAACATTATTATATCAATTCTTTATTAAAAAAAATATTTGATAATTTATTGAAATTGGGATTCCACTTATATGCCTGGCAATTAAGCGTCCAGTTTTTTTTTTAATATCATGGAAAGAGTTTTTTACCTCTAGTTTTATTTAATGCTTCTTTTGCTCTTCCATAAACTTAATATAAAATATATATATATAAAAAGGTTAATTTTAGTTTTCTTGTAAAATTTAAGTTTTTATGAGATTATAATGTTAATGAATTTATATTTTATAATATTAAGCTTGGATTTACTTTATTATAAAGAATTAAATTTGAAAATTTATTAAATTTTATGGTATAAAATCAGATTTATCAATCTGTGCAAGGTTGTATTAAACATTTCAAATTTAACAAAATTGACCTTCGCATTAATAAAATTTAGAATCGAGATATTTATAAAGAACTGAACTTATAAATTCAAAATTTATAAAATTTTAATATTTGAATTTACAAAAATATATTAAAAATAAACATTTTATTATAAATGGATGTCTTTAAAAAGGAGGTTGGATCATCTCGTCCTTATTTTATAAATCAAAGGATGATCTTTTTATATATTGATGAGAATTAATGATCCCTACTTATTTTACAGATGTAAATCATCTATTTCTTAATATATACAAAAGGATCATCTTAAAAGTGGACCAAGGATCTTTAAAAAGTATTTGTGAGTATCAATACAAGTCAACTAATACTTATTTTACATAAAACCTTACTTTGCTAACAAATAATGGACAAAGAGACTATTTAAACTGGAACGCTAAAAGCAGCACATTGGTATTAATACGGATACTATAACATTTAAATAGTGTTACCGGTCTACCAATATGGGAAAATGTTATAATACTCCCTTATTATTAATCATGTTCAATTTTTTAAACACAATTAATGAACAGATTTTATAAAAAAATAAATATAAAAAAATAAATTTTGAATATAAAAAATAAAGATGAATGGGTCATATAAATAATGAGGGTTTTTAATGACTCTCTCGTGTCGGTTCTGAGAAAAATAAATATAAATACATAGATATTATATAAGTACATATTAGGATAAATCTCAGATTGTTAAGTGCACGATGCGATAAATTCTTGATCAACAATTTTTACAAATTTTTACAAATCGACTTTTGATTATTACATCAAAACTATTATGTACTGTCTACATTATATACCCTGTCCTGGACAACATTCAAATTAATAAAGATACCATGAGAAGTAAGAATCAATGCCAATCCGAATATTGAATGGGTGGTAGACTTATAATGAATGATAAAATTTAGGGAAAAGGAGGTATATAATCTGTTAAAAGGATATTCTTTCTGAAAAAAATTTAAAGGAGAAAAAAACTGTAAAAGCTTTTTGGTAGTTAATCATTTACTGAAAAAAATATTTTTACCAATTGAAGCAATTAATACTTATATGTGGATGTTTATTTTAATAATCTTGAAGTCAATTTCCAACTAATATAAAATATCTTGTCAAATATCTAATCTCCTTGGTATAAAAGGTTATTATACTAAAGTAAAATACTTCTTATAATTTATTTTATCGTGAGATGGATGATATTACACTTTTTTAAAATGAATGATATAATCTTCTATTCTAATTTATTAATAAAAATAAAAAATTGTTATTTAAATAAAGAGTCCAACTATTTTAAAATAATTTTGATATTTTAAAACTATTTTTAAAAATATAAATAAATTTAACTAAATTAATAAAGAATATTTTAATATAATAATATTATATATATATATATAGTAATTTTGATTAAAATAAAATAGTTATTTTTTATATTCAATGACTGCCATCTCCAAATAAAAAGTATTTTAATATAAAATATACATGGAACATATTTTTTTTATTTTAAAAATAATATGTCAAATTATATAATTTGGGATGCACTTTTATTTTGTCCCTAAATCAATTGATTGAAAGAAGCTAGATATTGAGGCTAGATTAAAGGGGATCCAAAAGAAGCTGGAAAGTGTAGATTCATTTGCTCTAGTTTATCTTGAATATGCTCTTAAGCATGAATAGAATTAGGTGTTATTTAAGGAAGAGCTTCTTTGATTTTAGAAGTCCTGAGAGTTGTGGGTTTATATCATGCACAAACAGTAATAAGGAGAAAACATAATAAAATTTATGCTCTCAATCTCCCTAATGGCATTTGGTGTTCAGATGAAACTATTCTTTAAGAGGAACCCCTCAGGTTTTTTAAATCTTTGTTTTACTCTTCCCTCAAAGTAGTCATCAACGGTTTGTGATCCCTAATATGCCTTCACTTGATGAGCATAGTAAAACTGTGCTTACAGATTTTGTTTGTAAAGAGAAGTATAAAGTACGTTAACTCTATAAAGCCTTATAAAGCATTGAGACCAGGTGAATTTCAGTGTATCTTCTTGAAACAATACTGGCATATTGTGGGAGATGATATTTGGAAGCTTGTTAAGGATGTCTTTGCTACTGGTATCTTTGACCCAATAATTACAGAAACTCTTATTGCACTTATACCTAAAGTTGATAACCTAGGTAATTTTAAAGAATTCCACCGCATTAGCTATTGTAATGTAATTTATAAAATTATTACCAAAGTAATGGTTTTGAGATTGAGGCCCCTTCTTGAAGATATTATTGGCCCTTTTCTTCATATAATGCTTTTAAATAGATCTTGAAAAGACTGATCAAGTGGATTGGGGTTATTTGGAATCATATTTAAACGATTTTTGGCTTTCCTTCCACGACTGTCAAATTATCCATGCAATGTTTTTTTTTTTTCTTCTTCTTCTTCTTCCATTTTATGGAATGGAAAAAAACTTCCAAATTTCTCATCTATAAGAGGGCTTAGATAAGGGGAGTCTCTCTCTCCCTACCTTTTTGTAATTTGTATGTGTTAGTATTCTATAGTAATTTTGATATGATCAACTAAGTCAAATTAAGTCATGTTAGTTTTAACCCTTGTGTCTAAGAGTACAGGAACTTAGGAGCATAGAAAGTCGAGCAAAAGACGTAACTAACGAGAAGAATAGCAAGGAAGAGAGTCGATGGACTCGGTGCATCTGAGGGACGAAGTGCTGCGGAAGAGTACGCGGACGGAGGAGAAGGAGACGTGCGACGTTTCGAGAGACGAGAAGCCGGAGCAGAAGATTGCTCAAAGGTCGGAAGTTGAGTTCGAGTGAGCCCTATTCTGGAAGGTCGAGATCACCCAAGTAGAACCGGAGCTGGAGCGGAAGACCTGGACCTAAGCAATCGGAGCTGGAGTCAGAGCCGGAGTAAGAACTCAGACCAAACAAGTTAACAAGCTGTTAACTTGGGTCCGGGCGCCCGGACCAAGATTATTATCCAGATCGCGTCAAACGCGATCCGTTGCGACGGGGATAAAGTTTTATCCCCTCTAGGTACCTGGAACCCTTCCAGGCACCTCGACCAGAGCTATAAAAACAACCTTGGTCCCTGAAGTCTAGAGAGAACACTTGTAATTGATTCTATTTAATTCCAACCTTGTTATTGTGAGCCATCAACGTTGTAAGAGGCTTCTCCGCCTGAAGGAGAATTTGTTTAGTGCACTTTTAACTTCCTTGGATTAACAACCTCCCCGATTGTAATCAAGTAATTTCTTTGTGCCTCGTCTTTTTTAGTTTCTTAATTATTTTTATATAAGTGTTAATGTTAATTAAGTTATAAAAGTTCGAGGAAGATTTATTTTATTTTACAAGGATATTCATCTCTTTCTAGCTGTCCGTCAAAGGTCTAACAGTATGAAAAAGCCATAATCGACTATTAATAATGAGATTGCTATGAGAAGATGGATCCCTACTAAAGTCTCTAAAAATAGATCGGGTGTCTTTCATTTATTTTTCATTAATGATATCCTCCTATTCACTAAAATAAAAAATTTTCAATTCAGAATGATGGCTAATCTTTTTGAGAATTTCAGGAGCTTCGGGATTGAAAGTTAATATAACAAAAAGGGCTTACTATGCTTCTAGTGTACCAAGACAAAAAGTGGAACATTTTATTGTTATATGGTCCATTCGTAGTATTACTAACTTGGGCAAGTATTTAGGTTTTCCGGTTCTCAAAGGGAGAACCAAGAAGAAGGATTTTACTTTTATTATAGATTAAATACAGGCTCGTCTAGCAGCTTGGAAGCAAAGGTGCTTAAATACAGATGTAGAATAGCTTTGGCATCCTCGGTTCTATCTTCTATTCCCACGTATTATATGTAGGTTTCTTGGCTTCTCCAAAATATTTGTGCTTTGATTGATCAAGTCACCCGTAATTTTATTTGGAAGGGGAATAACAATAAGAGCATGCATCTTGTTGGATGGGATAAGCTAATCTAGTAAAAGAAAAGAAAAATGGTGGGATCAGAATTCGTAGAGCTAGGGAGGCTAATACGACTCTCCTTGGTAAGTTAATATGGGATATGCAGCATAAGCCAAAGAAACTATGGATCCAAATTGTATCCCATAAATATGTCCAGAATGGTGTTTTCCTTTACGACGATAGGCTAGAGGCTTTTATGTGTGGAACTCAATTTTAAAAGTCAAACTTGTTCTTAGAAAGGGTTATAGCATGCGCATTGGAGTAGGTGACTCTTTTCTGGTACCATTCTTGGACACCATTTGAACCATTGTGTAATTTGGTATCCTATGTTGATATTCAAGATGCTAATCGGGATATGAATAAGGTGATATATAACTCTGATGACTCAAGAATAAGGGAGGTTATTCATAACATGAGGGTTCATTTTAATAGTCAAGTTCCAGATGTTTTATCGTGGGAGAAAGATATTAATGGTTCTTATTCAACTAAAGCAGGTTATTCTTGGCTTTTAAAATATTCTAATGTTGCGTCCTTTAGTCAAGAGACGTGGAGCTGTATATGGAAGCTAAAAGTGCTTGAGAAAGTGAAATTTCTTTTCTGGCTAGCTTGCCATGATGTTGTCCCAACTTTCAAACTTCTGCATCAGAAGAGAATTTGCATCTCATCATCCTGTCAAAGATGTATGATGGACATTGAAAGTTTTTTGTATTGTTTCCGTGATTGCCCAACGTCAAAAAAATTTATGGGTTGCTCTTGGTCCTTACTGTGATAGCTTTAGCTACGACAAGATGTGGTTGCTTGGTTGAGAGATGATGATTAGCCCCCGGGGTTATGATGTAATAACAGGGTATTCAGGTTATCATTCAAGTATCCGTGGTTCAAGTTCTAGTTATAATGAATTTACAGTATTTTTTTCTCCAAATGAGGCACGTAATTAAAGAATGTTGGACTCCTGAACTATCCACTGCGAACGTTTCCCGATTTACCTTGATAATCGATGAGAAACTTCCATGGGATCGAGTCGGTCATCCCAAATTCAACGTTACTTAATTTGATTAATCATTTTTTTTTTTTTTTGGTTGAGAGATGATTCGCACAGTCCTAGTACATTTCTTTTCATAACTGGGGTGTGGTGGGGTTAGAGGGTCTAGAACATTATTTGTATTGACAAGGAAACTATATTCATGCACTCTTTTATCAAATGTTCGTAACTTTGCTACCACTCTTCAGGCTTGTTACTTGGATAATAGAAGTGATATTATGGAGTAGTGGGTACATTGGCATTCTCTTGACACTAGACACATGGTTCTTATCGTGGATGGTAGCTGCATAAGCAACCTGGGTATAGCAGGTTTGGAGGTGTTATTCGCAACTCGCATATTGCTTGGATTAAAGGGTTTGTTGGTTCCATCGGATTTTCTAATATCCTTCATGCAGAGCTAGTAGTTATTTTACACGATCTCTCGTTATCTTGATCCTTGGAATTTAGACAAAGTATTTGCTTTTAAGATTCAAGCAATGCTATATCTTTAATTAAAATGTCTCCTATGCATTACAAAAAAAAAATTATAAAACCATCATATCAACGATCCCCTAGAATCGATTCCACGAATATAGAAAAAGATAAATACAAATACATAGTTGAAAGCACATAATAAAGACGCTAATCTCAGATCATGACACCCCGATGATCGAACCTTGAACCTCTCCGTCATAAGACGATACACCTCCAATTATACTACGTCCTGAAGACAAGTGTCTCCTATGCATAAGTTTATAGCTATTGTATATGATATTCGGTACATATTGAACAAGGACTGGATAATTAGACTAGAGCATACTTTAAGGAAAGGGTACTTTGACTTTACGGCCAAGATTTGAACATCGGATACAAACCGGTTGAAAATTTTTCATTCTCCTCCATACGCCATCTCGACCTTCTTGTTGCCGGATGCTTCTAGGGTTGTTTTTCTAAGGTTGTAACTTTTATTTTATTTCCTTTTTGCTTTCTTATCGTTGATCTACCAAAAATATAAATATATATATATATATATATATATATATATATATATATATATATATATATATATATATATATATATTCAATCACATCAAAAGTTATAAAAAAAAAAACACATATTTAAAAGTATCTTCGAATTTGTAACATTGATTAAACTGAAATATTTACTCAAATTGTAAAAAATTATATTAGAACTCTTTTTATTTTTTACAGACAACCATGATTAAAATTCCGTCAATCAGATATAAAAATGTATATCACTGTAGAAACATTTACAGAACGAAAATTACATGCAAAAATTTACTGCATTCGAGAGCATAAAAAATAACTAAGTAAAAGTCTGTCTTAAATCTTAATTGAAATGAGTTCTTTTAGCATTAAAATAAACTTGTTCCTAAAAAACATAAACCAAATCAAAGAGTGTTTATGAGTACAGATGAAGCCTTGGTATTCAGTATTGAAATACAACGAGGTTTAACCAAATCAAAAATGGCAGACCTCAACTTTCAAAGGTAACATGAAGGGAAAGGTAAAGAAAACTTATGAAGACTTTACAAATGAACCGTAACACTTACAATGACCCATCAGCAAAGCTGTGGCAGTAAACACACTCCTATCTGTCATGGATACTGATAGTGTGCATTGAACATTGCTCGATAAACCATATCGATGAAATTATCATTCTATAAGAACAATATGTTAGTCAACAAATTGCTTCTGTAAAAAGTGGAAGGCCAAAATCATTATAATTCAAATTCAGGCCTTCAAGCTAGAATTGCAATGAAATCATGAGTAACAGATAAAATATCTATCATCAGGGTGCGTGGGACATTGGAGAAGTTGGAAATTTTCTACATCGTCAGTTTGAATTATATGTTCTAGAAGACCACAAGTTGAGATGAGTAGATATATGCAATCATCATTCAACAGAAAACTTAAAGGAAACCACAAAGTATCTGAAATTATGATAGATAGCTGGATGGAAGGAACCAAGAAGTGAAGAGTTCTACCTGCGCAAGCCTTAAGAGTGCGTCACCAATGTGGTCTCTGGTAATGTGCACGTGGCCATAGTTTGGGGCAGGAGTTAGAGAGGCAAATAGAGTAGCCGGTGGAAATGATAATGGAGTAGTTCTTGGTTGTTGGACTGCCACTCGAGGATAGACTGGAAGAACACCCATCACAGAAGATGATATAGGTGGCTTCACCGATATTGAAGATGGTGCTGCCGAAAAGAAGGAAGGTTTCACAAGTTTTGTAGTAAGGTTATCGTTCCCAATACTAGATTCATGTGAACCTTTAGGGACTATTAGAGGGATGGAGGATGTTGGGAGAATAGGGGTAGGCCGAGTGGATGAGAGTGTGGTTTGTATGTTATTCAATACTGGAATAGCCGTAGAGACAAGTGGGGCTTGCCCTGCAATTGTTGTATTTCCATCTTCTGTAGCAGCCTGCAAAATCCAATCAAATCCCCTTGCATTCTTAAATAAAAAGGAAGATAACTTTTTGATATAAGCAGTTAAGCAATTTGATAATCTCTATGGTTTGCATAGCAGAAGATATAGTTTGATACAACAAGTAGCAGAAACATACGGTATGAGTATGTACATTGAAGAACTTAAGGAAATTATCATTAGGAACATCAGTAGTTGGTGGAGCGGCAGATAAATCGGGCATTGCTTCAACTTCTTCAAACTCACTGTCACAGAATTGATTAGATATAAATCATGAGGGAAAAAATCTTGATTCAAAAAATTAGACTACAAATAAGTGTCTGAGGGTATGGATCAAGACACCACCTTGAACAAACAGTATGCATATCTAGAGTTTAAATATCCATTGTTAACTGGTTCCTTTCCTAGGATAATGTTTCCTATGGCTTAAATGAATGAGTTGGAACAAGCAAGAACCAGCATTAGATGAAACATCTGGGAAATTATAAATTCTATTCAGAAAACAATCCAACTGATTACTTGCACCTGATGAATATACCAAGTTAAGTTCAATAAAATTTGCTGTAGATAATTGAGAAAAATACTGGAATCGGAAAGCACGTAAAATTGGCACTAAAGTCCCATCCAACATCTTAAAACAGTCACAAAAGAATATGACAGAAAATTAATTCATAAATTACCTTTTACTTGATGCTGGTTTTAGCTTTGGTTGTACTTTAGAGTAGGCATTAAGTATTCTGAACCAAGAAAGAAACTTCAGTCTCAAGAACTAAAAGCTCATTTAAGAAGCAGAGCTGCACTTAATGTGATGCAAGTAAAAAGAAAGCCTATAAATAATTACAAGATCGTGGCATCTAAGTAACCCAAAACAAACATATTTTAACCAAAGTATCAGAAAATCTATTGCATACGGAAAACAAAAGTACCCTCATATGCAATAGTAATGAATTATATATTAAGGTGAGAAAGAATATGCACATCATGATCACAGTTCATATGACAGTAATGCAAATCAGCACGCAAATTGTGAACAGCCCAAATCCCTTTAGGGTACAAAGACAGGCTTTAAAGAGCCAGTTGAGTTTGTGTGCTACCAATATCTTTTTTGTGGAAAAGATTTTGACACAGCAGATTACTCACTCAATTTTATATATTTAAACTAATGGAGCTTACAAAAGTTGGTGGTCTTACAAACTAACTTGGTTTGATGTGTTTAGCAATAGGTTTAAGTTAAGTTTTGCCCATGTTTGGTGTGTACATTTAGTGTGCAAGGACTTGGCATGGTCACATGGAGCTCGCAAAGTTTTTGACTCAATGGGGTTAAGTTGGTCTTTGCTCAATGGCTCAGAAGCCTGGAAAGAAAGTTAGAACTTTGGAGATGGTTAGAGGACACTCAAAGCTATGAAACATTAAGTGGTTGTGGATGCAATCACGGAAATCGTATGTTTGATGGCTCAGAAGCCTCGAAAGAAAGTTGGAACTTTAGAGATGCTTAGAGGACACTCATGGCTATAAAACATTAAGTGGTTGTGGATGCAATCATGGAAATTTTATGTTTGATGGCTTAGTGGTGATACGAGGTGGACTCACAGGTGTGGAGGATTGGATGGCATATAGCCGGCTTGAGGAGCTTGGTACATTCGATAAACCAGAGGCTTAACACAAGGTAGGCTCTAGGGCAGTCCAAGTTGTGGTTTACTAATTTGGCTTAGTCTCAAGACTTTGTGTAGGCTTAGAGTGGGTGCAAGTCGAGTGAAAGAGGGACCATTGACTCAATTCAATGGATTAAATTGGATCATGATAGCTGATAGGGAGGTTGACTAACTGTGAAATTTGGTGAACAAAATATTTATATTCAAAAAACAATTAATTGGATTTTCTTCCGGTCAATTAGAGGCTAACCAATCAACTAAAGAAGGAATTTCAGTAGACTAGAGGAGGAATTCTAGTTGACCGGCGATATAGCCATTGCATTACATTTGTCCGAACAGTCATCCAGAGGGCATTTCTAAACAACTGAAGGCGGACAGAGGTGCTCCTATATAAGCTCTTAGGTAGCTTTGAGCTTGAAAAGCTTGCATGAAATCATTCTTAACACTCCTTGAAGCAAGTGCTAACATTGCTCAAGTTTCTATAGACTTGGATTAATGGTAAACTTCCCTTTACTTGCACTATTCATTTCATTGTATTTGAGAGGAGTGATTCTTATACACATCCCAAGACTGAGATTGTAAGAATTTGCCCCAATCTCTGATGGTTCTAGTGGAAAATTCTGAGGTAACACACTGGACATGTCATAAGACAAGGATTAGAAGTGGGGCCTCCGAACCACATTATATCAGTGTCTCATAGTCTTGTGTCTGTATCTTTATTATTTTCGCTGCATACTCTTGACATGAGCAACGCTCATTCACCACCTCCCCTCTAGTTGGGCAATCCATTCTTTCATCGATCCTTACAAATACATCAGCTACTGTGGGACAGTGTGACTCAGGCAGATTGTAGAATCAAGAGATTATGAACAAGAATATGAGAGCAAAAGCTAGTGTAACAGATTTTGACATAGGAGAATGCAGCAGAATATGTCTCTGGACACAAGTAATGCAGTGAATCTTGTGGGATTCAGCCTGGGAATGAACTGATATTCTGATCCTCCATGGACACAATGAATCCAGTAAAAGTCAGTCAGCTGGCTGAGAGCTCCTATCAAAGATAATTGCGGAACACAGACACCACATACTATGAAGCCAAGCTTGTATAAAGTGCAGAGAAACCACCAATACATTTTGGATATCTGCTTCACCGTCCCCAGTTATAATTGAATTCCCCTGTCCAGATCAAACCAACAGATCTGAAGATGAGCATCCGTCTGATCTGACAATTCCAGCTCACGAAAGAGATGCCCTGAATTTCTTCAAAACCCATTGTACAGTGACACAATTATTATCGGTCAGCTCAATCCTCTTTCTTCTTAACACACATCTAGTGTCTAACTCTCCATGTATCAACAACCAAGAAAAAGCCTTTTGGAGAAAAAGAAACAAGATAACCACGTGTCATAGATATCTCAGCCTCACTATGTGATAACATCATGTGTCCATCTCTGCTTGGCCTGAAGAAATGGACTGCCAGATGAATCAGATCCAGTCCTGTATAGGGACTGAATGCTGAAAGCTAAAAAGTCAATCCTAGTGAAGGGGAATTAAAATCTAGAACCATTAGATGAATATTATGCTAATTAAAAAGAGAGAAAAGAAATGGGAAGCACCATTTGATTACTCATTCCATCAATCCACCTGCAAGACCTGTTTGCCAGAAATGAGATGTTGATGGAACAAAAGTCTCAAGGATGTCATATATTCTTCCAAATGTATGACCAAGTTCTACAGAGATGGTAGTGTGAGTTCCCAACGCGTAGGGAGAAGTATGAATGATGAACCACAATGTACTAAGTGCTATTAGGAGAGGATAGGAACCACCAACAGCATTGACATAGGAAAACAAGTTACAGTACTGTAAATTTAGAATACTGAGATCCCCTAATGCTGTCGGCTAACTTGCTAGATCCCATCTAGCAAGGTTGCAGAATAGAGTAGCATCTCAGTGGTGGTACCCAAAAAAAATTCTTCTAACATCACCAATCTCTGTTCTGACACAAGTACTTAGGTTGGTAGTAAATAAACTCAACAAGGATATTCGATTACCTATAAGGACACTGCCATCTAATGTCAATCGCCCCTATTAAAAAAAAAAAAAACTCACTGGCATTTTTGTAGGCAATGCAACAATATCAGCAAGTAATTAATCCCAATAACAAAGATTAGGTCAACCAACCTTCATTTGGAATCTCAAGTGCTGAATCGATAAAATTCTAGAGGGGACATTTAAAAATGTCAGCTAGAATGGAGTCCTTCAGTAATTTATCCCAAAAAGCACAACTAGGTCAGCCGCCCTCCAATTGAAATCCCAAGTATTGAATCCACAAATTTTGGAGGGGGCAGCTAAAATGGAGTCCCTCGGTGAAGTTGCCCAAGTCTTAACATGGATGACTTCCTCAGATTTAATCTAAGGTTGTTGGCACAACCCAGTACATTCTCATCCCCAATAGATGTCCTGAAATAGCATAATTTTTTTGACCAGATCCCAAGATGCTAATAAGAATTTGGTATTAAAATCAACTTGTATCTGGGCCGGAACTCTAATTTGTTAAGTCCTTAAATGACATATAGAATCTCATCCATTGAGAAAGATGAAGTTAATGTTTCAAGGACTCATTGTGAACACTAAAAACATTGGATTCAAAGACAAGTGGAAGGGTACAGAAGGAATACCCATTAGACCCGAGAAGTGAGCGGCGGGAGCTGAATGGATGACCCAAGGTTCTTGAAATAGTTCACCACCAACAAGCAAGGTGGAAATTGTTTGGTTGTTTCTGACCATTAGCCACCATATGAAAATTCCATAAAATTTTCATCCCTTTTGCAAGCCCAATGAACCTTGGCTCTTTGTTGTGCACCTTTCCTAATTTAGAGTCTCTAGATCTGCCAGCAATCCACACTTAGTTTCCTCCACAGCTAGAGTTAAGGACTAGCAATACAAGCAGGAACTTTTCCTCAGACACTACCATTTTCTTACGAGCACAGACCATTTTCTGAGGCTGGATCTGACATCCAAGCCTCTTGCACCCATGTGGATGACTAGGATCTACAATTAATAGACCTTGACCAGACTCCTTCAACTTGGGTCAGAAAATCTGTTTGGAGTAACTTGTTATTTTCAAACCTGAAGAAGCTGAGTTCTAAGGAACTGACCTCACAAGACCAGAAAAGGATGGATACATGATCAGAGAGACCTGAGGTGAGAATATAAGCTAAGGAACCTTGGAATATCTTCGCAGACATAATATTAAGGTATCTTATCCAATTTAGCAAAACAAGGATTGCCTCTCCTTGAGCATGACCAAGTGAACCACTTTCCTAAAAGAGGCATGTCCTACATCTCTCTATTGAAAATCCATTCAAGCAACAAATCTTCAGCTACCCTAACAGCCTGTTTGGAATGATATGGAATTCAATTCCTTTTAGAATTGGAATTGAATTCCATGCTTTGGAATGATTTTTTAGCTAAGAATTGATATGGAATTCAATTCCAATTCCATCAAACAAGGCAAAAGTAAATCACACCTCTTTATGTGTGATTTAGATAGGGAATTCAATTCTCCATATTATGTCCATTGTGCCCTCATTCTCTCTTCTTTGTAAAAAAAGAAAAGAAAAAAGAGAAGGATAAAATGGTAAAATATAAGAATTCCATAACTTAAGTTGCAATTCATTCCAAACATGAGAATTGAATTCAATTCCTTATGGAATTCAATTCATAATGGAATTCAATTCAATTCCATGACTTAAGTTATTTCCAAACAGGGTGTAAGCAAATTTCCTTCTCCTCTGCAGACAGCATGTAGTTAAACTGTCCACATACCATCAAAGGACTCTTGATCGGTCATCCCAAGAATTGAATCTCAGAGAAACAATTCCTTCTATCTGAGTGGATGTGCAACCCATGTGACCAAAAGGTCACGGGTTTGAATCCTGGAAACAGTCTCTTGCAAAAAGCAGGGTAAGGCTGCGTACAATGAATCCTTCCTCGGGACCCCGCATAGCAAAAGCTTCATGCATCGGGCTGCCCTTTTTTTGAGTGGATATGCAACCCATTGACTGGAGCAAAAGAGAAGATCTGTCAGAAGCAACAATCTTTAAATGACACAATGATGCAGGGTTGCCTACAGTGCTGATTCAGAACCAACCATCTGTTGGAGATGCCAATTGTCATGCCTCCAGAACAGCCTACACCACCTTCCTCAAAAACGCATACAAAAGAGACTCCTCACTTCAAAATACTGGCAGTGAAAAGGTCCTCATATTGGGCTTTTGTTTCCTGCAGCATTAACAAATTGCTTTGATGTTCTGCAACGAGATCCATGACAAGTTGACGTTTAGGGTCTATTAATGCATCTAACATCCCAGCATAAAAATTTAAGATTCACAACAATTCAAACTTTCATTACTCAAAGAAAACAAACACTAAGAAGACATAGCAAAAGAACACATATTAGTCCAGGTCCAACACCAACAGAACAACATCTGTGTCAGTCCTTCTATCCCAAAACACGAAGCCCGCCAACTCACAAACTGCTGCTATATGTATGCCTGAGGTTGGAAGAACATCCTGGCCCCCGAGAAAGAATTTGAATAGATCCAGCGATAGGGATGCTGCTAGACAGAGCCTGAGAAGAAGCCCCTCCATCTCTTGTTTCACCCCAACTGCTTGGAGAAACAAGGAAGATCCTGCATTTGTATATAATTGCCTTCTATAGGATCATGCTGCCCTCCTCCACCAGGGCCAATAAGTATGGGCTTTGCCTCACTGAGTTAATCGGAGATGCAGCATTTCTATCTTGAGAAGGATTTTGCCCCAAACCATGCTCCACTATATGGGTAAGCTGGTCTGGTAAAGGAAGCGGATCCAGAGTAGAATGCTCCAAACTCCAACCTTCAAGGTCCAGATCCAAAAAAGAGAAGGTTGAAACTTTCTTAGCAGCTACTCCCCTCCAATCCCTGAGGTGGAAGTTGGAATCAATTGTCCACAACCTCAAAATTACACTAAATCTCCTCTGCAGGTGAAGGACTCTGCTCCGTAGTATGAAAAAGGAAGTCTTGCGCCAAACCAACTGTATCATTCCCTGCATACCTCATACCAGTTTTACTCTCATTTGAATTTCCATCCACATCAGCATCAATCTGCCTTGCAAATGCCACCATCACCAAGATGGAGACCCTCTCACCAGAGGAGACACAGATTATGCAAACATCTAAGGAGAAAGAGCACCCTTTCATCAAAAGCTTGATTGTGTGGGACTTTATCCAGCGAGTTGCAGAGCACTGAGAGAGTTACCAGGAGGAAGTATTCATCATTGGTGTTCTCACACCCAGCGGACAAGGTCATTCGTTGACCAAACTATTCAAGATATTTACGTTCCTGGAAGTCTCAACAGTTTCACCCTATCGAAAAAATCAGCATCCCATTTGCTACCACTGCTCTCATATGGAGTCATTCAATCTTGCCAATTTATCCTTTAATATACCAGTTTAATCTAGGATGATATCATGACAGGACTGGCCATCAAAATCTTGGTTTGTGTATAAACAAATGATGATTGATTGAAATAACTAGAACCAGAAAATCAACAAGCAACTGCAGGGATAAATTTGTTACACCAAGTTGTGACATTATGTCATTGAATTATCATTAAAACTGTTGGATATTTCAAAGAACCTTTAATATACTTGGCAATACCTGAAAAACAACTTAGAAGTAAAAGGAATGTAAACAACCAAATACCTGTTGAAAAGATTTGCTACTGCTTCACATTCGTGTGAATCATAAAACCATATACCATTTATTTCTTGAGAAGCATTGCAGTATAAGAGATATGGCATATGGACTTCATATTCAAAATCTCCCAGCAGATCCTCCACTAAATTATCTTTTAATAGGAGGAAAGAATGCAAGAACAAGATGATGAATAGTGTTAAGAAAACAAACTACTGTATAACATAAAAATCTAATTAAATTGACTATCTTACAACACTTTCCACATATACTTTGGACAGAAACAAAGAGTGTATACACAAGTTGCTATTATATTTGATAGGATCATTCTCATTAAAGCATTAAGCAAAAAAATAAGAGAGTAAAAATACAACCTTTCTGTTGTCTTTCAAGAGCACAAAATTCACATGGATCATGATCGAACAGAGAAGCATTATTTAATTATCACCATGTAAACTAGGATTTAAGTCATGGAAACAAGCATTTTAATTGCAGAAAGCAGCAAGCCAATCCAAATTGATCTTGTAGCGAATCCACTATAGAACTATAGAGTGAATATGTTTATTTTTCAAGTGATTCATATCATCAAGTGTACCCATCCAAAATTTCATTGTGATCAAATGATCGACAATATCTAATACATCTCGTGGTGACAAAAATGCATTGTTCTAAGGCATGTTAAGATTCAGTCTATGGTTTATATTGTTGACCAATCCTTCCTGTTTCACATCTTTGTTGATAAGTTTCCTTTTGTAATTCCTGGAGACCTGGACAAAAAGAGAAGTGACTTGGACAAAATTGGTTTATTTTTCTTCTACCATTAAAATATCTACAGTAGTGAATGCTTTATATTGGGTTGTTTTCCTTCTACCAACTAATGAATCAAGCTAAAGTTTGTATTGTTTAATGTAAACAACTTGAAATGCCAATCTCTATCAACATTCAAGTGATTACAATTGACAATGTTCAATTTATAGTTCTGAATCAGAAAAAAAAAAACATGAACACCGATACACTCTCAGTTACTGCCTCTGTATTTGTGTACACTCCGACAATGACAATCCGTGAGAAAACTTTTTCTAGAAACAGCCATTTCAAACTTGGATCCACACCAGTGTTCGACATTCATATTTGAGTCCGAGTAACACTAAAATGTGAAGCCATTGATAACCAATCCAGAATTTGAAACCAAACCAAATATTGTTCTTAGCAGAAATCACCCTCAGTAAGTATCCTAACTATAATTTTGAAGCACTAAAACAAACAAATTATATTTAAATTTGTTACTCTCTCTCATTAGCTGTAATGCTGTAAAATGATTCAGTTTAACGGAGGAAAACGACCACTCAGCTCACACAAAGCCAATAACAAGAATATATGGGACACGGACATGGAACAGTCACTCTTCTTCTGCTCCAATTTCAAATTATCTCAATTGACCAATTAAACAACTATAAAAATTCAAATCTTTTACATGCCGAAGAAGAGTTAGCTATAGAAAAAACACATATAAGGCCCTACATAGATTCCATTAATAGGATCACTGTGGTACCTGCATTACGTCGATTCATGACAATGAACTGGAATCTAGGCTGTGTATTCCTGCAACCCAAAAGTTTCTGGTATCAGCAGCAGGAAGAGTAAAAACAAAGAAAAAATGAACCAGTTCCGAAGGACAGGAAACAAAAGGGGGATCCTGAAGCCAGCACCAATGCTTTTCGACTCAAAACTCCCGATATCCATAGGTAATCTGATCATAAGAAAGTAGGGCAAGCAACATACCTCAGTACAACGAACAGTGATCCCTCAACCTCCTTTCGGCTCTGAAATGAAGGAAAGAAACCAATCACTGATCAGACGACAGAAACCAAAGAGAACTCACAAAAAACACATATAAAGAAAAAAAAGGAAAGAATGATCCAAAGGGCGAATGGATGAACCCATTGGTTGATCTCGACGCTGAACGCGTACAAGGCGACATGTGTGGCGGTCAACAGGATCTCCTCAACGAAGGCGTCGGCGCGCTGGAGGACAGTGAGATTGAGTGCTTTGGTGCTCTGCTGATCCAGATTGGGCACCGGCTTCCTGCTCTGCAGCATCTTCGACTCCCCACCGGAGCCCTAACCCCGATCCGAATACGAGGTCCGTGGGTACGCAACGAAAAACGAGAAAGAAGCGGAGAGCGGACCGAGTTTTATGAGCGGGTACGAGGTTTCTTACTCCGGTCCAATTTACAAGATTCGAAAAAAGAACATAAACATTTAAAAAAAACTTCAATATGCCCCCTAGATTTATCACAATGTTTTTTTCCTGCCTCGACGGAAAGAAATTGGTGGGAAGGCAAAAGGAAAATGAAAAGGGAGAAGGAAATACAGAAGGATAATTCTTTGACAGTCCTTTTCGTTCGAGTAAACACGTTCTTAATTATTAGATTGTTGTTTAAAATTCTTGGGTAAAATGAAATCCAATTTTATCGAAAACTATCGGAAAATCGATGTAAATAAAGTCAATACAGAATTGACCAATTGTGCTAAAAAGTTTCCATTTTATTACTATACCAATAACAAGAATAAGCTTTAAGATCAAAAGTAAGCCTTGATGCTCACTGTTTGTGAAACACAAAGATTCCTTGCTAAAAAAAACACTTCCTTAAATGAGAAGATTGAGGGTCTTAAGGCAAACACGAATAGAAGACGAAAAAAAAACTAAGAGGCCGTCGATTCTTACTATTGTGTAAACTACTAAAGACTTGTAAAGATGATTACAAAGGAATTCTTAGCTCCTCTACTAACAAAGGAGGTTGTTGCTCTTGTGAAGATGGTTGCTTAACTACCACTTAACAATGAAAGCACAAGACAAAAAGATAAAACAGAACCCCCCCTAAAGGCCGAGCTATACAAGGGTTGAGGGGTTACGACACATTTCCTTAGTTTACCTCCCATTTTCCTGTATGTTCGATCGATCAAATTGATCCCGAATAAGCAATCTCGAGTGATGTTGTGATGCCCTTGGTCTACCTACACTTTCAAGAACTTTACGACAAGTAGCTATGGATGAACATGGAAACGTCTATCATGCTCTTGCCCAATGCTTACAACAGTAAGGAAACAATCAATGACTGTGAGATGCAGCAAAAGGCCACAATAAGCTGGTAGTCCTTAATCCAAATACACTGATCCAATAATGACGAGGAGTCCCACCAAAGGAAGGTTAAAGTAAGGGAGACCGACTAACGTGGAAGCTATGGTCAAGAATGGTCAAAGGCTCAGCCGGGTCGGACAACCAAACAAGCGGGCAAATGGAAGGCGCCGATCGACCAAGTAAGAAGTCCAACCGACCATAGTTTCCAGATGGCAGGCCATGACGCGCCATTCTAGCCGATCATGACAACATGGCCAGTTGGATGAAGGCAATCAAGGACCGTCCGGGAAACAAGGGCATGAGTCAGTAGAGCCGAAGGCACGGCCGAGCGGGGCACCCCGGCCGAGTAGACATCTATCGACCCTAGTGGGACCTACTAACTACATCATCATATCCTTATGGGAGTTGATGTCCCTTACAACAGAGCATGTCCAGCAGATGAATCGTACTTTAAAAGCTTCCAGGTTGTCATATCAGAAAATTGCATGACTACTTAAAGAATGATGTCAAGGACACTTTTGGACTTGTCTTTTCCTAGGACGCCTAGGAAAATATGCCTATGCTTTGAGATACGTGCGCGAACACTACAATAACACTATAAAAAAAGGTTCTCATCTACAGGCAAAGATATGTGCAACTTCGTTTTCTACATACTCTTGCTATGGTTCTCATTTTTTCTACTTATCGAAAACTAATTTGAGCGCTAGAGGGTTATCGTCGAGAACACCCTCCCAGCCCGATACTAATGCCTCCCGTGTTGCAAGTTTATGTGGAATCTTCACTACGTCAAACTTCTAGCTACATCCCTAATTTGCCGTCATCTCCATTTTTGGACAGGATCATACACCATAGAAGATTTTTAGGAAGAAAATAAATTGTAAGAAAGAAATCATACCCGGCAAGGCTTTACTCTTTCTTCTCTCTCCTTTGATGGCTTTCGCCAGGCCAAACACATAATCTAATGAGAAAGACGAGAGGAGCTAAGCTTTGTCTAAATGCAAAATGTTAATAAACCTGTAATAGAGGTACCAGGGTTTTATACTTAATACAGCCATCCATTACATCCAGAGGAGATGATGTCTTAATCCAATTTGATCACACTATATCAACTAACACTTTGAATGCAACTTATCAATCTAAATTTAAAATTTTAATAAATATTAGCCAATAATAAAGTAAAATTCCAACAAATTTTGGCACTAGTTAGATGTCAGAATGGATACAAACACCTGAACCAGTCATTTCCATTGCCCTTTCCCCTCCTCCCATTATCCTCTCCTCTTCTACTTCCCCTCTAATTATAGTGACACTCGCACTGAAGTTTGCCATTGTTAACACTTTTTCGCCCTCCTCCATATCTCATATTGGGGTTTCAGTCTAGCCTGTTAGATATAAAAGGGAAAGCCAAAAAAATTAAAGGAACTGACTATAACCCTTTCGCTGTTGGTTTTGATAAATCATGAAAACTTCTGCTTTATGGTCTATGCAATCTATTCATTTTCTATGGAAACTCAATACAAGTTCAAGACCAAAGTTTCTAAGAGTTATAACTATCCTTCATTTGTTGCTAGCAATACTGTTCCAAAAGAATGTCTATAGTTATGAAGATGGAAACATTTTAGTCAGTACTTTCTTTTTGACTGCACAGCTTTGACGCTATGGAACCTGCCGATCCAAATAGAGCTGATAACAGAGTGCAGTACAGGAAAATAACAAGATCTGTTATCTGAACTTGCAAATGAAATGAAGTTATGCTTGGTTACCAGGAGCGCTGTGTCTCCACAACAAGGTGGGAATCCAAATGAAATGAACTTGCAAGTCTTGTTGTCTTTTCTATTCAAAGGTCAAAACCTTCAATTCAAGGGAACAAATTACAGGACAATAACTGAAACGCAAAATGTTAGTGAACCACACTAAAGTAGAGGATGTAATTCCATAGGTATCATTTTGAACCAGTTCCTCACTTGCAGCAATTTTGGGTTTGAGGGGGAATGTTGAATCCATGCTAAAGGAAGAAAGGAGAGAATGGAACTTCTCCCTTAGCAAAAGCCTCTTACAGATCTGATCGATCATTAAATGAGAAAGAAATTATAACAGAAGCATAATTTCTTACCAAGTAAATCGCCATGTAACTGAGCAGAATATAGTTTGATTCGATACAATTCCACAAATATAAGCCACAGGTATTCATTCAAGCTATAGAATTTATCAAACCTTGGAAGAATGAGGAAAAATATGATAACTGACGCACAGTCAATTCACCCACTAACTTCCATCAAGCAGATCAAAATACAGTTTGATTTCATAGAATCAAAAACCGTACACAACAAATATTCATATTGGTCATACAAAAGAATCTATTTTTGAATGAATGAGAAAGAATTGATGACTGAAGCATATTGCTTTTGTCCATTATTCGCATCAAAAGAAACTGCAGTTTGATTTCATACAATTTCAGAATCATATGCCATAAATATTCATACTGGACAGAGAAAAGATCCAGATTTTCATCAATGAAGAACACAACTTACAGAATCAATCGAGAAACCCAGTTTGTCTGAGCACAGCATCACGGACACGCCGGAGATCCCTCCCTTTGAGGGTCCTTCCGGCCCCTTCCAGCACCGAGAAGGTCGTGGTGGGAGAAGCCCTTCCGTAAGTCCTCGCTGCGATCTCGTGAGGCGGCATCATCTCGTGCCCATCCTCAGCATCAGGTTCATCGGAGGCCTCCAGGTCGAACCTCCTCGCCCGCCGGGGAGGAACCGGCACGTCGACTGGAAGCGACTGCGTTTGGCGCATCCTCGCCGCCGGCATCGAGAGAGAGTACTCCGGCTTCGGCTTGGGGATCGTGGGGATCATCCGCGCGGCAGTAGAGGAGGAGGAGGAGGAGGAGGAGGGCGAGTCGGAAGTGGAGGATGAGGTGGATGAAATGGACGTCTTACGCAGGAGAATAGGAGGGGCCGGAACCAGGTCTGAGGATCCGTCCTCGGGCAGCGCAGCGAGGATGCCGAAGTTGCGGTCCATGGGGCGGCGGAGAGTGGCAGTGCGGTCGGGGGGCGAATGGAAGGTGCCACTGATCTGGATCGGCGTCGCAGTGGCCCGTGGGCTCGGTTTGGGGGCATCTACGTGGGAGGTCCACAGGACCTCCGCCTCGTGGAGCTCGACGCCGTCGGCGGAAGGGGAGGAGTCGGAGGGCGGCGTGGAAAAGAGGTCGAGAAAGCGCTCGGAGCTGGGAGTGCGGCTGTGGCGGAGACCGTCCATGGGTGGAGGAGTCGGGTCGAGGGTGGCGATTAGGGCGGGGGACGACGGCGAAAATGTGGTTATGGATTACGTCACTGCAGCCGCTCGAGACAAATCAGCAGGGAGGCCGCAGTTGAGAAATGGAACCTTATTTAGTATTTAAGTTGGCAAGAAGAGCTGCATTTTCCTATTTTTAGGTTTTGATGGTTTGTATTTAAGATCAAATTCAATAAAAATAATAATAATAATAAATAAATAAACTTTTATTTTTACGCCATAATATAGCAAATATCGAAAGCACGGCCTTAATTTTCGAAATTGTTAGTTACAAGATCGTCCTTTATTTTTGAAAAGTAAAAAAAAAAAAAATTATTGTAGCAGGGCACTGTGATAACAAATTATAATAGTGACGGCTCTAATAATTTTAAAATAATTGTAAATATGTTAAAATAATTTTAATTAAGTCAAGACAAATTCAATTAAATGGATAAAAAAAACATAGATAACTTTTCAGCATGTAACAAATTCCTCTTTATAAAAAAATTAATTTAATATAATACCTAATCTCAGTAAACAATCAAAAAAGGTATAATTTCTAGATCCATGAGAAACACTGCAACTAAGTTCTTAATCTTAGTTAAAAAGTTAAAAACAAAATATAATTTCTAGATCTATGAGAAATAATTGAGCTTTAAATTTTAGATCCTGATTAATACGTTTATAGAAATTATCAATAAATAATTTAATTTTAAGTTTTACTAAATTTATTATGAGTTAATTAGTAAAGAGTCTAAATTTTTAAAAGTATTATTTTATTTTTTTCAAATAAAGGACGTTTTTTTACTTAGACTCATATAATAATGACGCTGCTTGCGGATCTAACAATAAGTTATTGTCATAAATTTCAATCTTATAAAAAATTAATTTAATATCATATTTTGATCCTAATTAAAAAATTAAGAAAATTATACTTTCTAATATTATCGGCCCATGATATTTATAGAAACTTTTCTACTCGTAATATTATCAATTCTAAAATATAGAATTAAATAGAACTCTGGATTTCATATTGATTAATGAAAAAAAAATTCTTAATAATAAGTGGTAATTGAGTCTCAAATTTTAAATCCAGAAAAATTATTAATAATATACCGTAGATAAATCTCAAATTTTAGATCATTATTTGGTTAATGAAAATATTTTCCGCTAAGTTTTAAATTTTACATCCCTGATTGATACGTTTATTTGAAGAAATTATTAATAAATTTTAAAATTATTTTTAAAAAATAGAAAGAAAAAATATTAATATAATTTTATTGGCACATATTCTTAATAAAATAGTAAGTGAATTAGAGACGTTATTTTAATTTTTAATGAAAATTTAAAAAAGTCGACAGATTAAACTATAGGAAGATTTATTAGGAAGGTCTTGATAAATTAATTACTTGCCCAACATTGAAAATAAATAAAGGAAACCACAAACTCAATTGATCAATTTGTTTTAATACGGGCATAACGAGCATGCTACATATACGATGATGGAGTCCACGTCGCGTAGTCGACAGATTAAACTATAGGAAGATTTATTAGAAAGGTCTTGATAAATTAATTACTTGTCCAACATTGAAAATAAATAAAGGAAGTAATAAACTCAATGGATCAATTTTTTTAATACGGGCATAACGAGCATGCTACATATACGATGATGGACTCCGTCGCGTTGTCGCGGATCCAGCAGTATGAACCAATATCATTTGGTGTAAAATAATGAACATTCATAGTATATATTTTGTCAGACAGACGCATATTTGAAGAAAAATTATTCCTTTCCTGTCTAATCGTTCCTACTTAATTTAACGATCGATTATAAATAAATTCTTAATAGAATAAACGGTACAAAATATCTAGATGAATATAATTATTTATTATAGTATGTATATTTTTCTCACGGAATGTCTAGTTATTAGATGATGATAGACTTATTATAATAGAGCATGATATCAATTTTTGATAGATATATTCTCGAGAAAAAAATTTCTTTCATCTTCTAGTCAACTTGATAATCGATTATAAACTGATCTCATAATTTATCTCTTTTTACATAATCGATGGATTATGAGGAACGTCTAAAATGAGCATAATCACATTTATGATAGATGTGTATAACAGTTCTGATTTTAAAGTTATAACAAAGTATACTTATTCTGTTAAAAACTGTTCACATTCAAATAACATCAATTTCATAGTTATTACAATACAAACTTAATCCTGTTCACCTAGTTTGTAGCAGTAGGTGAGCCAGTTGTATCCATATCGTAATAACTATAAAATCACAGTGACTATAATATAAATTATAGGTGAGCAAGATTGAATTTGGATTGTAACAATTATAAAATTATAACTACTATCATATCTATAATAGCTATGATTTTATAATCGGTATAATTCATGGAACCAATTCAAAATTTAGATCGAAAATAATAATAGAAAGGGGCCTTTTGATTAAGCAGCAGCATCATTTCTCGATTCGGAAAAAACAGTGTTTTTTATCAAATATTTTTTTAAAATGCTTTTGTTATTTTATATTTTCCGAAAAATATTTCTTAAATTTTTAAATAACTCACTTTAAAATTAATTTATAAATGGTTCTCTCTCTAATGCAAATGTGAAACGAACCCATGGGCCGAAATAGTCCATTAAAGAAAGTTCGAGGTTCGATCCCGCCACGCCCCGCTTTGGAACGACGCCACCACCATTCTCGAATCCTCCTCTTCTTATATTCTTCTCTGCAGTCCGAACTCCATCTGTGATCTGTCCAGCGATCGAGCAAAGATGGCGGCTTTCTGCGGGAAGTACCACGGTAAGCGATGCCTCGTCTAGTCTCCTTGTTCCTCGTTGAGTAAATAGGGATTTAGTTTGTAAAAGTTGTTGAAATTGATCGACTCCTGTCTGATCTAGGCGATGGATTTACTTTTCAGTGTTTACTGCTGTTTCGATTAATTTTATTGGATAGTTTGGATTTAATAGGAATAAGATTAGATAAAACATAGCTGTAATTAGTGTTCCTTGTCTGTAGGATTGTATGAAAATGAGTGTCTTTCACACAGATGAAGTCTCTATTAGTTTATATTTTTGTACCAATCCAGTTCATCTCTATTGATGGAGTGCATTTTCTTTTGGCCTTATCTATTTCCTTGCCCTAAACTTCCATCTGATCTTGTTTCTTCATTGTTGCTCTTCGATGTCTACAGCAAGAATTTAGCTTGTCATCCAAATCAAAGTCTTTGTATAGAGACAATATGTCAAAAAAGTAATTTCTTAGGCTTATATCTTCAAGCTAATAGGGAGTGTTTCTTGAAGAGAATTTCAATTTGTACCAAGGGGTATTCTCAACTGATCAAATCTCCAGATCCCTTTTGGAGAAAGAACTCTAGTTCTAACATGTAATAGCTCGCACAGATATGGTAACATAGATCTATAACATGAATCATGATTTATCATCCAAGAACTGGTAAATCAGGCAAAGTAACATCAGAAAGGTTGAATTACACAAATCAATAATGCCATTTCTCAGGGATAGGTTATCTAATCTGCCAGAACATCTCTTACCGATAAGGTAACAAATTGACATTACCTTGCTATATAAACTGCTCCAGAAACTATCAACCACATTTTCACCAAGTATGGGTATCAACCACTCATGATGACAACAATAGCTTGAAATTGTCAGTCATTGTTTTCCAATTATATGCACAAATGACCTTCAAGACACATCGAGTCAACTAGAAAGAAACAGCTATGGGTATGACATTTGCGTTTTGTGAGGTGTACCTAGTTTTCTCTAATCAAAGTCTTGTTTCATCATGACGACCATGCTCTTTCTTCCTCTAGTAATCAATCAGTTCTTTTGTTCTGAGAATTAGAGGTGAACATGGGTCAGGTAGTCCAGTATTCAAACTAAAATTTTCCCAAGTCCTGACTCAAGTTTTTGGGGTTAAAAAAAAATTGAACTAAAATCTACTATCTTCATAGCAGCATTTTGTTTAAGTTTTTTAACAAAACTAAAGGAAATGATTTAGTAAACAAATAGTTAATAGTGGAACAAAATGATTTAGTCTTCAAGTAGTTAGTAGTGTTTAACTGTTACAGAGTGAAGTATTCCTTTAAAAAATGTTATTTCTAATATTTTGTATTTATAGTTTTTTGGAATATTGATTTTTTTTATTCACTATATATGATAAGATCTAATCTGCATTTTTTAAATTGCCTCTTATATTATAACTCTACATCATTGATTGGTCTAAATTTCAAGAGACAATAAACAGCCAAGTAAAGTAACTAATGTTCTATATGCAATACTCATGTAGATAAATTAACGCACCTTTATAAGTTCGATAGATTTGCTTGGACTAGGTTGAGCCCAGAGCACAAGTTCAATGTTCATAGCGACTTCAAAGTTCAGATGAAGGAATCTTCTCTAGCACATTAAAGAAGCATAAACAGTCACCACATGCACTTTCAGCACCTTTACTTAATTACTTCTGCATTGCTACTCTGCGCCCCTTTCTCTTCATCTTTAAATTGAATAATCTTTAATTAGGCAATTTGACCTCTCTTTTCCATCTTTTTGGATTGGTTCAATCTAATTCCGTCTGATTTTATATTTCTTTCTGATTAATTGTTGATGGCCCAATTCAGCACAGTTGGTTCAGGTTGGAATTAGCTTTTATTTGGAACTATGATATAGTTAGCACAGGAATTAGGAAGCATCAACCTCTCACCATCACTAGCAACAGAGTTCTTACAGAAATGCAACTGTCAATCTGATAAGTAGTTTTTGATGCTGGGATTTAAAAGATCATGTTGAAGAATTCAACCCTTTGTTTCACTCTGAGAAAATTGGATGTTATCTAAGATCCTATCGTAATGATGTCAGGAAGTGAAGTGTTGATGAAGTTGTCATTCATTAATTGTTTCTCTCTATCTAATGGATGCTAATTTTGTTCAAATTGTAGATGAGCTTATTGAGAATGCTTCCTACATTGGCACACCAGGAAAGGGGATTCTCGCTGCTGATGAATCCACTGGAACAATTGGTAAGCGTTTGGCCAGCATCAATGTTGAGAATGTTGAAGCCAATCGACGAGCACTACGGGAACTCCTCTTCTGCACCCCTGGTGCACTCCAGTACCTTAGCGGTGTGATTCTCTTTGAAGAAACCTTGTATCAAAAGACTGCTGATGGGAAACCATTTGTTGATGTCCTAAAGGAAGGAGGTGTTCTTCCTGGAATCAAGGTGGACAAGGGAACTGTTGAACTTGCTGGCACTAATGGTGAGACTACCACTCAAGGTCATGATGACCTTGGCAAGCGTTGTGCCAAGTACTATGAGGCAGGTGCTCGATTTGCCAAGTGGCGCGCTGTCCTTAAGATCAGTCATACTGAGCCCTCCCAGCTTGCGATCAATGAGAATGCCAATGGGCTTGCTCGATATGCTATTATCTGCCAGGAAAATGGCCTTGTGCCTATTGTGGAGCCAGAGATCCTTGTCGATGGGCCTCACAGTATTGATCGCTGTGCAGAGGTGACAGAGCGGGTACTTGCTGCCTGCTACAAAGCACTAAACGATCACCATGTGCTTCTTGAAGGGTCTCTGTTAAAGCCTAACATGGTGACTCCTGGCTCAGATGCACCTAAGGTGGCACCAAAGGTGGTGGCAGAGTACACCGTTCGCACCCTTCAGAGGACAGTCCCAGTGGCCGTGCCAGCCATTGTTTTTCTCTCAGGCGGGCAGAGCGAAGAAGAGGCGACTTTGAACTTGAATGCTATGAACAAGCTGGCAACGAAGAAACCCTGGTCGCTTTCTTTCTCATTCGGCCGTGCACTGCAGCAGAGCACACTGAAGACGTGGGTCGGGAAGGAGGAAAATGTGGAGAAGGCAAGAGCTGCCTTCCTCACAAGATGCAAAGCAAACTCAGAGGCCACTCTGGGAGCATACAAGGGAGATGCTGTGAAGGGTGAAGGAGTCTCCGAGAGTCTTCATGTGAAGGATTACAAGTACTGATCGACATCGTTCATGGGTACTTTGTTCATCTTCAGGTAATGTATGTGTAGGCATTGAAGATGAATTTGGTATGTCTTTCTGATAATAAGAGTCCATAGGATAATATGTTGTTGTAGCATTAATGCTTGCAGTTTGAGGGGTGCTGATAATAGGGCTGTTAAACATGTCATTACATGCAGTGCCTTGTGAGTGTTTATCAAGTATTTTATAGAACTTCACAAGTTTGCTTGTTATGCTAGTGGAATTCTCATAGATGTGTTTATCAAGTATTTTTTAGACCTTGATAAATCTGCTTCTTGTGCTACTGGAATTCTCACAGATGATGCTAATGTTTTAGTATAGAAAATAAATATTTCACCATGTGGTTTCATAGTGAAGATGATGTTCTATTTTTTAAAATGTTAAAATATAATAGTGTGTGATTCGACAATAAAGTTATTAACAAGTAATGTTAAAATTGTCTCCAACAACATCATATGATAAGAAGGCAGGTATTCATGGTCCCTAACAAATGAAATATAATATTAGCATCTGGAGCTCAAACCAACAATGGGATCATGAAAAAGGCTTATCCTACAAATTGTAAGTTGTACAAATAATAGTGCAATTTTGTTTTATTTTATTTTATTTTCTCTTGATCACAAGGTATCCCCCATAACACATTGAATGTGACTATTCTCATTTGGTGGCAAAAGTGATAAACTTAAACTCCTCTAATACATGCATCGCCAAATATTATACCTTCCAATACCTTGAGCCGTTCAGGTCTCCAGTGTTTTTCACTTCATGGCTTCATAACTAGTTGTTTGATAAAAGCAACAACTCCAGGAACATCAATTGTCCATGCAACTGCAGCAGGTGAATAGCCAGTCCAAGGATTGCTAGTGTTCCACCTGCAAGAGATCGAAATCCATGACAAACAATCAAAGAAAAAAAGAAAGGAAAGACATTATAAGATTTGATTGACAAAAAGCTTCTGGTGCAATACTTTTTCAATGCTAGGTCCATTACTGTTTGCCCTCTACAAATACCCTGTGTCTCAACTCTGACAACACCCTTTTTGAATGTGAAGAGATCTGGACGAACAAGGGCTGCAAAGCAGACAGGATCATGGGGAAAAATACCTGCACAACAAAATCAATCTCTGTTCTTAAGAATTCCATGATTCCAGATTTCCAGTTGAAGTAAAATGAGTGCTTTGGTTATGTGCTGATCTACCATAAACATCGAGTGACTCTACGTGCCAGTCCCTGTAAAACTTGCACATATCGTATAGGATTTGCGAGTGTTTTCCATGACAGTTTCTAAGCTCAGAGAGATCCTGATCTGAGAAAACCGTAATTTATCAATGCAAGTTCCTGAATTTATGGAAATAACAATAAGATGCAGAGGGCATAGCTTGCATACCTGTATAGATGATCTGTGTTGTGATGTTTATTCCTACCACTGTTATGTCTGCTCCAGATGTAAAAACAATGTCGGCTGCTTCTGGATCGCCATAAATCTGCAATTGGAAAAGTAAAGCTTCAGTATTTGATAAAACTAGCATGATGGCTAAGTATTGGAGGATGCACAAGGACACTCTTTACACAAAAGTGTTCTTTAACTGAAAAGCATAGAGCAGAGTTCTAAGGATCAATTTGGAGGATTATATAAAGTTTTTTCCTATGGTATAAATGGTATCTAAAATTATGAGATTATTGCTAAGTTCCGAAATAACAGGAAGTATATTATAAGTTTCAGTAATAAAGATAAAAAATTTGTACTTATATAGTGCCCATATAAGGTGAATTGCATTACATTTGCTTCAGCAGCAGGGTTAACATTTCCTGGAGAAAAGAAAGCACCACCAAGAATGACCAGCTTCTTCACTTTGCTTGCAAAGAGTGAGTCTTTTTTGATGGCCTAGATTGTGAAAATATAGTGTCATATTTGCTGTGAAATTAAACAAGAATATTGAGCAAAACAGGCAGTTCATCATTATATTTATCTTGTTGTAATTATCAGTAAGAAGTTGAAATAAGAAGCATGTGCATCCAAATATTGGCACCTGTGCTAAATTTGTCAAAGGTCCCAATGCAAGGATTGATATTTCACCAGGGCACTGAGAAATTGTATCAACCAAAAACTCTGATGCACTTAAGTCCATCTTTTTTGCAATAGGGGGTGGGAGAAATATATTGCCAAGGCCATCAGATCCATGAATAGAATCAGCAATACATGGCTCTTCACCCTATAGAACCAAATGAAATTGTGAAAATTTGATTAAGGTCTATACTCATAGCTAAATAGAGATCAAACATGTGACTCGCCGTAAACTGTAGTTGATTAAACAAAGGAATGTATGACTTATTTCCTCTTTTATTCAGAATATGCTGAAGAAGAATAAGATAAAATCATACACAATGAAACTAAATTAGTTCAGATACCCAGTCGGTTGTTCTACTATGAATAAACATAGTAAATGGCGGCAAATGCTTACGTTTAAAGGAGCATGGCTGCCTTCTGCTACTGGCAAGTTAGAGTGTCCTGCAATCTCACACTATCCATCTCACATTAAAAATTGCAAGTAACCAAATTAATTTTCAGATGGCATTGTGAAGGAACACATGTTACTTGAGAAAGGTGGGGACTAGTACCAAGAGCAAGGCATTGCGAGTGGCATCTTTTGTGCTAGCATTTCCAAATATTGTTGTCAAACCTACAACTTCAATCTCTGGGTATTGAAGTGCCATCAAAATGGCCATGCTATCATCTGCTGACAAAGTAACAATACACAATAAGTATTTATTATTATTATTTTTTCACGATGAACTTGTTATGCAATGTTTGCTATACTAGAGGAGGCCCCATAAAAATACTCGAAAGAAGAGCTGCAACATACTAAAAGCAATTATTTGTTAGCTTAGAAAGGGAGAAGAGCTAGAATTAAGTAGACGAATCCAATAAATTGTTGTGCAGATAAGTGTTGGAAAACCATAGGATGCCTCCATACTCTTTATTAAGGATATCTAATGCCATATCCGAAAAGATTTAGTTTGTAACTGAGAAGTGTAAAGTTCTGCTTTGCAATATTGATGGGAAGTCACTATTATTTCTCATGTTCCTCATCATGGTTTCCAACTATGCTAAAGCAACTAAAGGATTTCGTGGATAAGATACTTAAAGCTTATTTTTTCAAAAGAACAAACGGCCAAATATAAAATTCCAAACTGTAGAAAGAATATCAGAATTACTAGAAGGGTATATGTTTTATGTGAGATACAGTGGAGAAAGTCATATGGTTGGGATTCAATCAAAGTCACATGGTGAAAAGATTTGTATGATATTTTCATTAGCATGAAGCTTTTTGAAAGAGCTCAAGAGCAAAGTCACGAGGGTCTATGTCCAAAATGGACAATATTATATATTGTGGAGATATGTGAACATCCTTTGATTACAACAAATAATATCAGAATCATCATCTAGTTTAAAAAATAACCTAAGGTGGAAAATCTAAGATTATTTTGGTTCACAAATTAAATTCCGAAATTTTCACTTCTACAAAATATTTAAAAACTTGTTTAGTATATTTAACTAAAAGCAATAGTTGTGGGTGAAATAGTGCTATGCTTGGTGAAATATCTAATAAATTTTAACAATATAATATTATACAATATTTTTACATGACCACATATTAACATGAATCTATCCTAGCTATTTGTATAGCATTATAGAATTTATTATGAAAAGTATATTTTTACGAACCAGAAAATATACTTGCATATCATCTAAATAATAATCTATAACAAACATATATAGATTAATAGAATAAAATTTCCTTGTGACAATGTCAAAACTGTATGCTAAAATGAATTGTATATATAATAGAAAGTCACATGACACAGCATTTGAATATGAATATAGAATTATGTTCAAATGGGTCCAAATAAAGTATTTATCAAATAAATTTGTTCTTCTGAAACACATTAGTGACTTGCGACCAATTTTAACTTATATATTGCATATCACCCGGAAAATAATTTTCTATTAATTAAAAATATAACTTTTACTGAGAGACAAGTTATATGATCTTCTTGTATGATCACACAATTAATTATATCTTCTTGTATGATCACACAATTAATTATACATCATGAAACGAATTAACATTTCCGTAATAAAGAGCTAGTGTTAAGTAGAGAATATTTAACTTTTCCCTATTATCAATTTACAACCTAAAGCTTCTAAATTTATTCAATCATACCCTTTCTCTCCAGCTTCCTCATGATAGAGATCGATCTAAATCATGTGTGAAACGAAACTTATTTAAGAATTAGAGGTGGCAAGATGATGATTTATAAATTTCGGTAGTAGAAAATAATAATAATAATAATAATAATAATAATCTTTAAAATTTAAGAGAAGCGAGTAATTTAGAAAATAATTTTAAAAGATATTTTAACCTAATTAGACATATTTTAATAATGAAGGATATGTACAAAGTCTGATGATAAATACTAAGAGCATCTACAATGCATCGTTATAACATTCATCATCTCATCAAATAGCATGAGGTTCATTGTCACATAATTATTATGACAACATATCTCTTTCACTCACATTCCTTTTAACATTAATACTCATTATTTATGTGTCTTACCATCCACTCAATTATCTTAAAATTATATCATATTAAATAAATATATTTTAAAATATTTAATTTATTATTATTTTTAATAATACTATTATTTAAAAAAAATTAGTTTTTAAAAAATAATATTAAAAATTTTAAAGTTAAAAAAAAAAGGTGAGAGAAGGGTGTTCAAAGGGCCCATTCTATCTCTTCTGTGAGTGGAGCGGTCCAGGGGATGATCCCTTTGCATGTATTGGTAGAGATGAATGGTCTCCGCCTATTTTATAAATGGGGGTCATTTATCCCACTAATACATGTAAAGGGATCATCCCCTAAACCGTAAAAACGGTCCAGAGGATCTGCTCTCTATGTGAGTAGGCATTAGAGAGAGCAGATCTCCTGAACCATTTTTTTATAGTCCAGGGGATGGATCATTCGTATTTGTGGTCGATAGTGGCCGCGATCCAGTTGCAATTGGTTGCGACTACCGGTGATCTCCGGCTGTCCGCTCCGAACCAAACTATAATTTGGTGGGGACGATGAACCAAGAAGAGATCGTAATCAATTGCGGCCGGATCACAGCCACGATCCGACCGCAAGTATGAGTGGTCCATATCCCGGATCACAAAAAATGATCCAGAAGATCCTACCTCAACATTATAATACTCACTCATTGTAGAGAGAGAGTGTAAATGCCCATTTAATATCCTATTATGGGTGCCCTAAGAGGTATTTTGAAAACTACCCTTTGAACAATGGTTACTGAACAAGCTAGTCAGAATCCACTTTGAATTGTGAAATTAAAAGGAGACCAAAAATAAATCAGAAAGAAGGAAATGAACTCAAAGAACTGAATCGCAGCAGAAAGGACACAATCAAAAGAAAACTGCCGATCTGCGGAGAGGGAAGGAACAGTGAGGGTACGGACCTATTCCGGGATCCGTGTCGATGATGACCTTCATTTTCCTAGATGCGGATGATGCATCGAAAGAGTTCGCTTCCATCGCTTCTCCCTTCTGCAGATTGATAGCGTTCTGGGAACTTCACTCGTCGATCAAAAGAGATGGAGGAAGTAGAGAGAGAGAGAGGAGCGCCGACCAGAACCACGACCAATAAAACGAAAGCATTCAATGTGGCAACACATTGGCTGCCACAGCCACAACATGTGCACGGATACCCACTGGGCACCCACCAGTAGCCTTTCCGGTAATAATTTGGTATGTCAAATGTTATCGGTCGGCAGCAACTCGTTGGACCCACCGAATGCCGTTAAATAGGGATGCCTTGAGATTCCTGAATTTGGAGTCAACGGAGATATTAAGTTATGACATATAAAATTTAATTTTACGTTGCAATTTATGAGAAGATGTATTTAAATTTTTAAATTTATATTAAGGACGTATTTGTTTACCGTGTTGGGCAGATTTTGTTGACCGCATATAAGGGATGGTCCCTTAGTATAGATTGATAAAATAAATGATCCTCATTCATAAAATAAGTAGGAATTATTTATCCCCATCAATCCACATCAAGGGACCATTCCTTGGACCGCAAAAAGCTTTATCATTTTTCTCTCTTGTATATACAATATATTTTCTTTTTCCTCTCTTCTTTTGTCTTTCTTCTCTTGTGCACATTATTTCTTCTAAAAATATTTTAACAATTTAAGAAATTAAAATAAACAATGGATAGGACCGGAGTTAGCACCCATTTAAGTTTTTTTTGTATTTCTAAGGTCACAAGAAATTTAAATATTCTATCTATTATTTATTTTGATTTCTCGAAGATGTTAAAATATAATAAGGAAGAATCATCAAAATTCTCCACGTTGGGTCTGATATGATTCCATATCAGGCCTAATATGGAGAATTTTGATAATTCTTTCATATTACATTTTAACACCTCCAAAAAGTAAAAATAAATAATGGATAATATATTTGAATTTCTTGTAACCTAGAAATCTACAAGAACTACAATCGAAACTCTCTAGGTCTATCAGTAAGTTTCAATCAAAATTCACTGATTGACCTAGAGAGATCAAATTCCATTCATTTTAATTTTTATGAATTTTTGAATTTATAGAAAGTTAAATGATGCTATCCATTTTTTATTTTGATTTTTCATGAGTATTAAAATGTCTTTAGAAAAATTAGCTTCTGAAAATGTTTTTTAAGTTTAAGTTATGATGTATGTATGAATAGAAAGAGCACTATACATAAAGGAAAAAAAAAATATGTTTCATGTATAAGCAAAAAGAAAAAAGAGAAAAAAAAATAACAGAGAAAATAAAAAAAAAAAAAAAAACCAAAAACCTAAATACATCTTCTCATGAATTACCGTTAATACAATATACTCAAAGTTTAGAGCGAGTGAAATATTATTAAACTTACGAGTTGAACAAAATCAACTTAACACTTTTATTTATATACAAAATATCATCTTTAGTTTTTTCATCTTCTTAATTAGCACCTCACTACTGCCTAACGTGATAGTGTTAGGTAGAATGAGTGACATATTAATATTTGTTAGTCTTTATCCTCTTGATATATTTTATGTTTTAAGTACTTCTGGATTTATTTTTATGGGACTAAATGTATGAATTAATTGATTTGAATAGTTAGATATATGGATTACCAACTTTATTGAATAAGTTTGGTTCATAGAACACCTAAGTTTTTTTTTAACTAATACTATGTATCAAGTCAATTAATCCTGGGATTACCGAATTTTAAATCAATTATCAATATAAATCTAAAAATATTTATACGGTCCAATAATCCAACATTCAAAATTTATTATTCCAAAAAAATATTTTATAGTGCGCCCTACACCTTTTCGAACAGGAACCATGTGATAGTTAGATCACGAGAAAAAAGAAATCAATTTAAACGTACTTTAAAAATATATATTTTCGCTGCGCTAAACAGCCATCCACAGAAGACAGCAAAAGAAAAAAAAAAAAAAAAAAAAAAAAAAATATTCATCTAGAATTTTCATCTAGAAAATTCATCTAGATAAAATTATCATAAAAGTGAAATGGTGGGTCCCATCATTTATGTGTCTATTTAGATGAATTTTCTAGATGAAAATTCTAGATGAGTATCACAACTCAAAAAAAAATAGGGGTGGAATAAAAAAGAATTATTTATATAAATTTATGATTTTTTTCTTTGTTTTAAATATTTCTTATTTGAAAAAAATTCTTATTTGATGGATAAGTGGCACGATGCATCGGCATGTGAACGGTGAACCGCATCAAGACTTCATTTAAATATTACGACTCGTTGGATCTTGGAAATTAAGTCGGCAAAAAATAAAGAGGGTATTAAAAATATTCTAGTCCACGTGTCGCTGTACCAACTTTACTCCCAAATTGTGCTGTAATTGGTTTAAAATTATCATAATATTGATTAAAAAATTTAAACTATTAAATAAAATTGCTTTAATTTATCAAAGTTGTCCAATTTCATTAAAATTAGTCAAATACAACTGATGTAGTTTTGGTAAAAAATGGTACAACAATATATTTTTAGTATATATATATTTTTCTTTAAATGATACTGAAAATAATAGGTGTCAGATTTTTAATCCAATAAGTTTAGGTTTGAGTTGCCATAATAACCTAAATTAATATTTTCCTTAAGTTTTTAATTTGGCATAACTAATTCTCATAATTTTTTTGCAAATATTATATTAATAAAAATTAATAATCTGAGCTCAAAATCATTATAACATATTTATTTGGGTAGAAAGATTCAATACATAATCAAATTTATCTATTTCAATCAACTTAAATTGTACGAACATAAATAAATTTTTATAAATATAAACACGAGCTTTTTGTGTCTATCAATAATCCTTATTTTTAGAACTTCCTGCTTTGTTCTTAAGCAGTGATTTAGATTCTTGTGAAATTTTCGGATAAAAAAATTATAAATGGAAATTTTCAACCGGAAGAACAGCTAACCGAGACGCATTTTGGAAAAAATGAAAATAATAGGGCTATTTTGATAAATTGCCCGTATTCTCTAGAACTAGATGGATTTCTCTAACGCGGCCATGGAGACGGCCCGGCACAGCCGGCTAACCAGGCCCAGATAGTTTGTCCGTTGGTTCCAAATCCAACGGTCAGCAGTGACCATCCCTGGAAATTTTAGGGTTCTAGGGTGGTCGCCTCCAATTTCACATTTCGCGATACATAAGTAGCGCGTTTCCTGCTCCCGTAGCGCTCCTGGAGGCGTTCGGCGATCTTGTCCTACTAGCAGCTCCGAGGTGTGCTTCCCAAAGTAGTTGATGCTCGTTTAGTCCCTTTTCTTATCCTAAGCATTTACCCGCACTTTGATCTGCTGTTTGGTCTTAACAGTGAAAATTTGCTTTGATTTTGATTGGTTTACCCCTAAAAATTGTTTGTTTGTTTTTTTTTTTGTGGTGGAGCTCATTTTGTCAGTGTGTTTTTTCTTTGAAGGGTCGAAGAAACGAAGACGTACGCGTGAAAAATGAGGTATTATTCAGTCTGCAATTCCCTTTAGAGTTGCTGTTAGATCCTTTTTGGATGCTATCTGTTTTCTTTTACATGTCTCTTTTATTTCTCTCTCATGTTGAATCCGCATTTTTTTTTCATATTACATGTCCTGTATGTTGCTCAAATGCCAGTGTAGTTCTTTTGGTTAAAATGGTTGGAAGTATTTATAAAGATCAAAGCTGTTCAGTACGTATGAGTTCCTTCCTCTATGGTTCTGTAGTTATACTTTTGGACAAAAAATAAGCGATTTTTTTGGGTTGTGGACTAGCTAAGTGTACAAAGTCCGCTATTGTAAATTTGTAATTCTTCCAAAAAAATCCCAAGATGTTCTTTTTTTTTTATGGATATCAACTTTCATGTTATTTTTCTATAGATCAGCTATTATGCTTGCTAACCACAATAAGCATCTGGCCTAATGTTAATTCTGCTACAATTTAGTTTGCAAATTAGTCAGTTGCCTACTGTTTGTTGTGATAATTCATTATTTGCCTGGCATATTATTATTTGCTTCAATTATGACACTATATTATTGTGCAACCTTTTTTTATATCCTAGTATGTTATTTCTGAGCTTCATGACTGCATTGTTTTGCAAAACTCCTTTGTTTTCTGTTACATCAAGTAATTGTCTCTTGCTCTGTATACATTTGCACTAATTTTCAATCTTCCTAATTGCTGTCAACTGCATTAGCAATCTTGACACATGCTGGAAATTTGCAACGAATTACCAAAAATTTCTTATTGTACACATACTTTGCCGTTACAATAGTTCTCAATTACAGTTTTATTTTTTTTATCATGTTGAACTAACCTTCTGAAAATATTATTACAATCACAGTAAGTTGCAGAGTGATGTTGTGAAGGAAGCTATCTCACAGATTCTTGCTGATTCTCGAGAAAAGAAACGGAACTTCACTGAGACAATCGAACTACAGATTGGTTTGAAAAATTATGATCCTCAGAAGGATAAGCGATTCAGTGGTTCTGTGAAGCTACAACATATTCCACGCCCCAAAATGAAAGTTTGCATGCTGGGTGATGCACAACATGTTGAAGAGGTACTCATTGGAACATTTTATCATCCTTTCCCCAAACTATTGATTTTCTAGAATCCATTTTTTTGTCTTTATGAAGTCATTTATGATTGTTGTCCAACGAAGAAAGTTGGATGGTAGGAAATAATAATGATTGAAAACTGGGTCGAAATATTCCAAGAAAGTTGTTGCTGCCCTTTTTTTACATTAACATGCATTAGTCAAATTGGAAGGATAAAAAATGGAGCCTTTTTTTCTCAAGTTTACTTTTTTGCAATGTTGGTCTGAAATGTATGGTAGCAAAATGCACCTGTGCAGAAAAGATTAGCAAAACTTTATTCTTTGATAAATCATACCCGAATAATGGGTATTTGTCTTTAGAATAAATTTAAACTGTAAATCTTTTTTTTTCTGTCCCATCATCTCATGTAAACAGTCTGAAGAAACTTTGGTTTCATCATGTATATAATGTTGGATGTGCTTTATGGATTTTCTGTTTTTGCTTTTGATCAACTATGACTAACAATATTGATCTTATTGTCAAAAGGAAAATGTAATTAATTAAATCTTGTCAATTGTATGTGTGCTATAGCTTGTCTTGAGCTGGTTAACTTACTCCGTCCTCTTGATCAGAGCCTTTTCAGAGTAAACACAATATAAAAGTATTGTGATTTTTTTATTTGAAGCTTATATACTTACCTTATTAATCTATGTAAGTGTTAAGTTTCTTATTAAGTTTGAAGAATTCCAACTTCCAGAGTTCTGATCAAGATGTGCTGCGACTTGTGTTAATGAGCAACTGACTAAAACATGTTATGCTAATAATTCTTGTCACTTTCAGGCAGAGAAGATAGGACTTGATTACATGGACGTTGAGAGTTTGAAGAAAATGAACAAAAACAAGAAGCTTGTGAAGAAACTTGCTAAGAAGTACCATGCTTTCCTAGCATCAGAAGCTATCATTAAACAGATTCCTCGTCTTCTTGGTCCTGGTCTTAACAAGGCAGGCAAGCTCTGATTCTTTATATGGTTGTTTAATATATATGATTCTGCAAGTGGCAGCACTATTTTTTCCCCATTTGCCAGTGACCTGAGGAGAATAATTTTGTTTTGGGTTTGCTATTTCCTATTCTTGAATAAGACTGAATGTTACTGCACATCAAATGGTGTCATATAAATGCTGTGCTTCTTCATGAAAACAAGCTTAAATATGCATATTAAACATCAATATATCACAAACGTTTTACAATGTATTCAAGCAAGCTATACTGAAATTTTAAGGATATGTTTTTTTATCTTAGTTCCGCTGACGCCATAGTAACTTTGAACTGATGAAATTTTGTTAATATCAAATGCTTAATGTCAAAATGCAACATGTATTTACTCCTATATCAAAACAAAATGCCTTTTGTGAGGGTGACATTGTTTTACCAGTTTAATTTCAGAAAGGCTGGAAATTGGAATTCGATATTGTATATTTTTCATACTAGTTTGTAGCATGCACAATGTATTCCTTTTACCAATTTAACCTATTACCTGTGAACTCTCTACTCTGGTCTCTTTTAGATTATAATTTTCACTTAGATTTGCTAATTGTGTTCACAGGGAAGTTTCCTGCATTAGTTAGTCACCAAGAACCGTTGGAGGCGAAGGTAAATGAGACAAAGGCAACGGTGAAATTTCAACTCAAGAAGGTCCTCTGCATGGGCGTGGCTGTTGCCAATGTTGCCATGGAGGAAAAGCATATTTTTCAGAATGTGCAAACGAGTGTCAATTTACTCGTGTCTTTGCTGAAGAAGAACTGGCAAAACGTGAGTTCTCCATTGCCCCTTCAATTCGTGTTTTAGACACTTTACCGAGACCTGCATTCCGTTTGATCAAATCTAAGTTAGCAGTTGAAGTAATTGACATGCTAAATTGAAGATACTCTCTAGTTCTTGAATTCTTTTTATAGTTTCAATACTTCTTCCCTTGTTTTCAACTTTATTCTCAAAATTTTCCTCATCTCATTGTTTTAACATTCTTATGCTTGTCTTTGTGTCCTCACAGGTGAGATGCCTATACCTGAAGAGCACAATGGGAAAACCATACCGTGTGTTCTAAGTGTTTTCTCCGGCAATCAAGAGTATGAAAATTCTTAGGTAAAAGATTTTGTTTATCAATCAATATGGAAGGATAAGTGATATCCAACATCAATTTCAGTTTTTCGTAGTCTCCGAGTTGTCTTTAAAAAATCTATATTATGTTCGCGTTTGCATTGTAATAGTTTGCTAGATCTTGCACCAAATGTATCCTTATTTGAATGGTTTGCGATTCATGTTGATTTTCTTGTTTCGTTTTAATGTTGATGATGATGTGCTGCAGACTTGTATATTTTATTTAAAGTTCCTATGAGTCGAAATTGATAATGAAATTATTCGTAAATTTAGTAAGTAAAAAAATTTATTTCAAACATAAAATTTGATTTGGAAAATATATTAATTTATAAATGATCCAAACGTTCGAACGTTAATTCATCGGACGGCTAGAAAGATAGTTCCGCGTGATATCAATCGTGGCTGATGGCGCGGTCTCTCGCCGTTGAATATAAATTGGACTGCAGCTTCACCGGGCGCTTCGAAGTCTCTACCAGAGTGTTGTTCCCGTGCTCGGCGATTCTCCAGCCCTTGAGAGTTTGGCGCCATGGCCGGAAGGGGGAAATCGATCGCCTCCGTCGCTGCCGCGAAAAAGTCGACGTCGAGGAGCAGCAAGGCCGGGCTCCAGTTCCCCGTCGGTAGGATCGACCGGTTCCTCAAGGAGGGGAAGTACGCGGAGCGCGTCGGCGCTGGCGCTCCCGTATACCTAGCCGCCGTCCTTGAGTACCTCGCCTCAGAGGTTTGGATCTACTCCCCTCTTTTCCTCTGCGATTTTTGTTTGTTATACCCAATTTAAGTTCGGTTTCCTGAACCTGCCGCTAATCTTTGGTTTTGGTTTGAAAATTTTCATCTTGATTGCTGAAAATCGTCTCGGGCTTCGACAGTTTCATACAGCATTACTTAAAGAATGTGGTTGTTTTTTAAAGATACTTTTGTTATATCTAAAGTGCCTCGTTTATTCAGGTTTTGGAACTTGCTGGGAATGCAGCGAGGGACAACAAGAAGACCAGGATCGTCCCCAGGCACATCCTGCTTGCGGTGAGGAACGACGAGGAGTTAGCGAAACTTTTGGGAGAGGTTACAATCGCCAGCGGCGGCGTGACGCCCAACATCCATAACATCCTCCTCTCTAAGAAGACAGGCAGCTCTTCTAAGACTGCTCCTGGATATTATGACTGAAAAAAGATTCAATCTTTTTGCAGACTAGCACAGAATTGAAAATCTGCTCGGGTCCTTGTTATCCATTGCTTTTAGGATTATTTTCGCTTTTGCGTTTTTTTAGCTTTGCGATTGTTCCTTGCCATTGGGCTTGATACCGCCACAAGTGCATTTGTCTTGTGAAATGATAAAAGTTTGAAGCTTGATCCATCCTTCCACCAAGCTCTCCTTCCCCTTGGTTCCTTCTCAATCTTTGATTCTTCCGCTTGGATCTTGAATGAAACTCAGGGAGGGGGTGATTTTTAAATCTTTATTCTGTGTGATCTAAGGTCTTCTCCCTTTTAGCTAGATTCTTTTTCTTGGAATTTTAGATCGCCCCCTTTGATTCATCTGCCAATTGTAATTGTGGGCTTGTTTCAATTTTCATACAGGTAATGTAAATCTTCCTCTTCCATATTCAACATGTATATTGATTAGAATTATATTCTTTCCATTTTTAATAAAAGAGAACAATACATACATAGCTGAAGAACAATTTACTCGAGGAACAAACAATCATGCATCTTTTATTTGGTCAAAAAGAAAGTTATCCACGGTTAACGTGAATGAGGATTACATCAAGATTTATTACAAAGTCACCAAAACCATTGTATGAGAAGACAAGTTTATATTTTGTTGCAGAATTATATGCCACTTGAGTCCCTCCCAAATATGAATCGCCTAGTCCAGTCAGATACTACCAGTGCTCTTGTGCGCCAACTCACTTGTTTGCTGCATATATTGATTCAAATAATAAGTGAACAAGTTTGTACTCGTACTTTTGTTGGTAGTTTAGTTGATATCAGTGCATAGTATCTTGTGGAAGCTAGGGCAGGCAAAAACCTGACTCATGCCAAAAGGGAAGAATGAAATCACTTACGTTGCATATACAGAGTACCAAAGCCATTGTGTGCTTCGTCCTATGGAAATCCAATCTCCTGGGAGTTGGGCAGCAGCTTGTTCTCCTCCCAAAGGAGCAAATTGTCCAAGATGCCTGTATCTTTAAGAAAGAACAAACCAAGATTAGACACACAGAGAGTCACAAAGAGATCCAATTCTGAAAGTGTGCCTTGTTATGTAAATTTATTTTTTTCCCCGAGTGTTTGAAGTCTGGTTACTCAACCAAATCAAACATTGCACTACCTACCAAAGCATAAGATCGTTAATGGGCTATATCTCCTATATTATGTTTCCGGTTTATTTCTTCTGTTATTTATGGTCTGCTCTCCATCCACAGAGTGGCTTTGCTCCTTTGACTAGTCAGAGAGCTATACTTCTATATTATTTTCATGGTTATGGTCATAAATTTATAATCCATAATACTATTTTCAAGGAGCTTTTATATATTTTTAGTTGCCGTAGAATCACAATGGCCATACTCCAATGCTCTTGATTCAACAAAGTTGATAATCATCAGGTAGCGAGGAGTGAGCCACATAGTCAACTTTTCAATAAATAGTGGAATGTATATTGACTCATTCTAAAACTCAATTAGGAGTTTCATTCTCCAAAATTTCTTGTTTTAAGAGCATATACTTCGAATAAGTACCTAAAGGGACGAAAGCGATGACGGCCTGGTTCTCTAATCCGCCGTGGACCTTCAGGTTTCTCTTCAGAATCATTCATTTTATTAAAACATCTAGCAAGATAATTTCCTTGTTGTGCGGCAACCTGCAAGTGGCAATAAACGGAAATGAGATGAGGGAGGGCCTTATAGCATATGTGCCAACCAATTCCACATATGAACTCAATGAAAAATCTTTCCAGAAAGATAAATACCTGAGCTGTTGCAGGAAGATTTTTGACCTGGGAATCAACATCAGCAAGAGCATTTTTGAACTCCTCTATAGTGATTTCAACATCTTCCTTCTTAACATCACCTTTCGAAGCCTTTATCAAATCAAGAATGTCTTTCATTTGCTTGGTTTTTAGATAGAGTTCAACTTGGGGATACCTTATGTAAATATCTTCTAGAGCATCTTTGATTTCTTTCACGGTTAAAGTTCCTGAATTATCTTTATCGGCAAGTCTAAAGATTTCCAAGATGTCTTCCTGGATACAGGTAAGGTTAGGAGAATGTTTTAGAATAATAATTCATGTAATACATTTGTCACGCACGGATCTAAAAAAGAGAGCAGAAACCATAATTAAAACATACAATAGTTCCATGGTTCCAATAGAATTTATCTATATTGAAGACATACTGCATGTGTTCTGTTCTTATAGTAGCCCAGCATACAATAGATAACTTGTCTTCTTCAGATAATGGGTCTACAAAATTATGACAACATGGTTCTATTTAAGGTTAGGAGGGCATATCAATTTAACTTTAATTTAGGGTCGTTCTATAGTACTTATACAACTACTTTGTGATAGAGAAGGCATGATTTGAACTCTGTATGAAGGAATAGAGTAGATAATCAAGACTGGTAAGAGTAAAGTCATAGATACTAGTGAACAAAAGGCATTAATAGAGAAAGTGTGTCATTCCATGTGCAATGATAAGACTAATGCTTCTCGATGGTAAGACAGATCGTAGGATCAAAACCAGAGGAATATATACCATGACTTTTCTTTGGCTCATAGTGGCACAGTCACCAACAGCATATACACCATCACATCCACGCACTCGAAGCCATTCATCAGTAGCTACTGCCCTTCTATTGCCCTGTGGATAGCAGCAAAAGACAAAAGAAATATCCAGGCTAAGAAACAAAGCAAGTTGAAATCTCTGAACCAGGCTTACAAGAATAACAAAACGTCATGAGAGGAAAGAAGCAATTAACCTGACCAATTTTTCTCATGAAGTCCAATATCACAGGACGGGGGCCAATGCCAGCCGACCAAACCGCCATTCCATATGGTATAGAAGTCTCTCCACGCGATACATTTTCAGTAGTGATAGCCTTATCAGACACTTTTACAACCTTAAATCCTGTCTTCAGATCAATACCATCTCTTTGAAACTTCTTTTCAGCAAATTCAGTGATCCTTTTGTCAAACCTGTACATGATAGGACAATTCAAATAAAATAATGTGAGAAAGAGGTTAGTCGTTCTACACTAAGGTAATGGAGCAATTACAGACAAAATAAATTTGAAATACTTCAACAAACAATGATTAATCTTCGTATTACATGGTCAATATGTGTTCTGCAGTTTCAAGAACTGTTATATTGACTAGGTTTTGTACTGTTGGGTATAATTTAGCCAAATCTTCAGTAACGAAGTCATGCAACTCTGCTGCAAATTCAACACCAGATGGGCCACCACCAATAACAACAAAGTGCAAAATTCTTGCCCTCTCTTCTTCATCAAGGTATGGAAGTGTAGCCTTTTCGAAACAGTTGATCACACTTCTCCGTATCTTTTGGGCATCCTCTACTTCCTGCAAAATAAAAAAAGTTTCATCTGAATGAATAATTCACATAATTTAACTATTGGCTCTGTGTTATTAATGGAAGACTGTAACAATAAAAAGTACAACATTAGTATGTATATATCCCTATATAATGAATTAGGTATAAGAAAAGGACAATCTGTACTCCACATCTGTAAAAAAAGAAATATTTTGTAGCCTATTAAAGACCCATGTATTTTTCACTAACAAACTAGGGTATGCCAATCATTCATGTAGAAATCAATCATCATGTGAAATTACCTTCAAGAAATAACAATGCTGCTCCACGCCAGGTATATTGAAGGTATTTACCTTCGCCCCAACTGCTATAACCAGGTAATCATATTTGACAACAAATTCACCATTTCCTTCAAAATTTGTTCCAACGTCAGTCTGACAAAGAACCTGTTTTTTCTCCGGGTCAATCTTCAAGCACTCAGCTTCCCAAAATTTAATTTCTCCACCTTTCTACCAAATTTGTGATCAATGAAAGAATCATAATAAATCTTTTGGTTATGATACAGAATATCTCAGAGCAAAAATGAACCAAATTGAGAAAGATAATGATCAAAAGCAACAACAAATAGTATAAGGAAACTCTTGATTCCAACCTTATCCCCATCCTATCATAATGTGATCCATGCTAAAGCAGTGTACTAAATTAAATAATAATCGAAATTGGAACAAAACCACCCTTTTTATGTCAAATGAAGTTCTTGTAAGTGCAAAATTTCCTTGTGCGGGATCATCAGAGTCTAACAATTAATACTTATTTGATTTGATAGGAAAAATCCTCATTAAGAGCATTGGCAAACTTCTCGTAGGTTAAGCTGTGACAGAAATTCTGTGCAGCTCATCAAGGAAGTGATGCGTAAACAATGAACAAAGCCACCCAGCTTATTTCAGAGTTTCAAGTTAGGAACTCATTTGGAGGTTGTATGAGATAGGTAGTTTTGGCTTAAGAATTTAAGGATAACAAGTGGGAGCTAATAATTCAATTGGAGTTGTCGTTAAACCATACCATATAGTTCCAGCAACAATGAACGTTCCCAAAGAAAACAACAGTAATCCTTTATATCACAGTAGACATATGGAATTTTTTTTTTCTCTTTCCAATTTGGCTTGATGGTGATTGTGCAACAAAGATCATCAATACATATTCATTCGTCCTGTCTTAAAGTGAACAGATGAGAATTCATTACTCCGAAACTCACATACCCTCTTTATGATTCTTCGTATGGGCTCGACGATGCTTCGGGGCTCAACCGTTCCACATGTGACGCTTGGCAGCAAAGGCGTGAACGCAAAATAGTTCCGTGGAGATATCACTTGCACGTCGTACATGGAACTATCAACATTCCTCAAGAAAGTCGTGCCAGCCCAACCAGTTCCAAGCACTAACACCTTCTTCTTGGGAGGCACCTGAGATAGTTCATCCGGAGCTGGATCTGATCTTGCATCGGCATATGCCACTAATCCTCCACCACTGCAACATACCGAGATTCACAATTAAGACCGGCCAAAAAACCGCCTCAAAAAATTCGATCGAAGAGCACAGTGATGCATAGAGGAGAAATAAAGGATCTGGAAGCGAAGAACACAACGAGCTAGGAGAAGGCGAAAATCGATCAAGAAACAGAGTGATTGGAACCATTAATCGAGGAGGAAAAAAAACCGACCTGGCAGCGAAGACGAGAACGAGCTTGGAGAAGGAGGGGCGAGCAGCGCCGTCGAGTAAGGAGGCGAGGAGACGCATTTCCGGTGATTCGTCCACCGATCGACCGAGAGGGAAGGAGCGATCTGGAGAGAGAGGTTAGCTGCAGACGACTCACGGAGGAGGAGGCGGCCTTCCGCATTGCGGACTTTCCCGTTTATTAGGAAGGGGAAACACGTGTTTTACGCTCTCGCGTGTTAACTGTCGCAACACATTTTTTCATCGCTTTAGGATGAAAAAATAAAATCAAAAAACGCCTTTTATTATTGTTTTGGTTAACATTTTTATAAAAAAAATAAAATAAAATAGCGTTTAGCATATTCTTTATTTTAACGATAAATTATTCAATCACGGAGTTTAAATTTTGTATTATCTAAATTGCATAGTTATCTTTAAAAATACCCCAATCGAGGATCCGATAGTCATTTTACCCCTCCGTTCTTTCACCTTCGCAGAATCAATTGCTATATTATAGATTGAACATGTTCATGTGATAAAAGAAAAGGTTTTTAATTGATTGCTACGTTTCAGAAACATACTGAATCAATAGTTATGCTTTAGTAATAGATTCGATGAGCAAAGTTAATTAGGGGAGAGGTAAAATAAATATCAAATATTTTCAGAGTTATTTATATGATTTGGGAAATTCGATGTTAAGTAATTTATTATTAGTTTAATATTATTATAGAAAGGACGGCCGTATCTATTATAATATATTAAAGTAAATTAATTTGATATATATTTTAATTCAATCAAAATTATCATATATTATCTTACTAAAAATATTTTTATTAAATTAATTTAAATTATAAATTTTATTAAAATTGATTATTTTTTTTATTGGACCCATATATCGGACGGCCGACATCTTTTTTTTTAGGGGGAAATTTTCTACAATTTTCTACCGTGCATCGCTAATAAGATTTGAATTTTATATTTGTTAGTTATTTAGTGCCTAATCTGGGGGCCGGGTGAAAAAAAGTATTGTTATAATAGATAATACATTATAAGAGCTATAATTATAATTATAATAGCTACGAATGTAATTGTTATAATAGTATTAAGTAATTTTGATTAAATTTAAACAATTTTAATTAAATTAGTAAAGAATATATTAATATACTAATATTTGTTTATAATAATTTAGTTCAAACCTTTGACTTTTGTGCATAAAGTTGGAATTGGCAACCAAACATCTTAACATATTGGTGTGACATATATCGCCTTAGGATGATGTAATGGTTAGCGCATAAAATATAATCATCATGCGATTTGTGATTTAAATTTCAATAAAATTAAGGTAAATATTTTTCTGATATATTAGTCATTATTCTAAAAAGTTAGTAGCCACCCATGATTTACCTCCTCCGTGTTGATCCTGAGACAGGTTGGCGGGGGTGCTGGGACAAGTATATTCGTCTTTTGCCATCATATCGGTGTTACACACGTGACACGTGTCTTAATCTCTTGCTCCACCAACACCTACTCCACTTAGAGCTGTCAAACATGTCAACCTGTGACGGGGCAGGGCAGGCCCGGCTCAAGGCATAGGCCATTAAGGCCTATGCCTAGGGCCCCAATTTTATTGGGGACCGTTATTAATTAAAGAATATATTTATTATTTAATATTTACATTTAACAATTGTATTGTCTAGTTCCAAGGTTGCATTATGTATTTTGCTCTAGATGGGACTTCGCTTCGAATTCTGTTATAGTGCTCTTTAGATTTTGCTAGCTTCCATTGCAATCAATTTTATTTTAGATTTTGTTGTTTCTATTTTTATAGTGCACTTCAATTAATTCCAATGACAACTATATTTAATTACATATTAATTATAATTATTATATTCTAATGCTAAAATTATATCTAGAGCTACAATATAACTATTTAAGACCTTGCATCTAATTTTTTTTTTATCTCATTTTATAATTAGTTCATCATCTATTCATTATCTCATTATTGTCCATGTATTTTTTCCTCTCTTATCATTAGTTCTCTAAGAAGACATCATTTTCCTATCTCACTCGATAATATTTTTTTCGCTTTCTTTCCTCGAAATATTTTTTATTGTTTTGCATAAATAAATTATGGAATGAATGAACTATGAACTCAAATCTAGATTATTAATAATTGTATGAGAATTTTCTTATATGTTTGTGTCAGTAATAGTCGAAGTTTGAAATATTATCAAATTAAAATTACATGGTGTGAATTTTTAAATCTAATTATTTAAAAAATTTAAATATGCTGTTGTCGATCCCAAGTCTAAATAAAAAAAGGATAAAAAATTATTTTTTTAAAAAAAATATTATTAAAGGTTTTTTTTCCTTCGCCTAGGGCCGTGTAGAACTTTAAGCCGGCCCTGGGGCAGGGCGACCCATGACGGACCAACCATTTAGCGGGGGCGGGGCAGATCGACCTGCCTACTTGGTGGGTTGAGAAATTTTTAACCCAACCCAATTCAAGGTGGGTTACGAGTTTAACTGGCAAACCTGCGGGGCCATCGATTTTTTTTAAAATAATTTTAAAAAATATTTTATATTTTAAATATTTTACTTTAGAAAGGTTTCAATGTATCCATAAATATTTTAATGTATCCATAAACATATATTTTAAATATAAATAAATACAGCCAAGTACTTATATGGGATGAAAAGTACTATTTTTATTTCAAAATTATAACAAAAAAAATAATAAATTAGCAAAAAACTTAGCTTATATGTGTTTCTAAACCCGCGGGCCAACCCAAACTCGTCGCGGCCCGACCTGCGCGGGTCACGGGCCTAGGTGGGTCGGCCCGTGGCGGGCTTTGACTGATAAAATTTCAACCCAACTTACTTAATTATTTGACAGGACGGATCAACTCGATAGGCACAATCCAAATTAACAGCTCTAACGTCACATACACTTTTAACCGTCCTTATTTTAAATGTTTATTTTAAATAATAAACTGAAAACATGTTTGATATATTTTTTTCAAATAAGACTCAAAAATATAAGTAGATAAAATAATAAAATTCTAAAGAAAAAAAAATCAAAAGAATAGACTATAGAGCCGTTAATTTAAGTTAGGTCCACCCATTAATCTGTCCTGATAAATAATTTAAATCGATTGAATTAAAAATTTATCAATTTATTATTTAAAGGTGGGTCAGCCCATCATAGATTTAGATTAATTCGTGAATTGAAATAAAAAAATCTTTAAAAAAAAAAACTTAAAATTAATCTGTCTAATTTATAATCTAAACTTAATTTTTTTATATTTTTTATATTTATTTAGTTAACTTGTATATGTAGATCTGTCTAATTCATCTTGGATTGAGTTGGACTTGACTGAACCACTTGTCACACCCCGTTAAATGAACGGTCCATCACGTTACGGCAGCTTTAACAGAGAATATAACAGTTTTTCTTTTCTTTTATCTATTTTACATTATTTACCAATGCTTCAATATTTGTATAAGTAATGTAATGGTAAAATATTCATAAAAATAATAAAAGAATTAGAAAATCTCAAATCTAATGAATATTTTAAATGAATGTTTATAAATTATACTCTAAATTTATTTAATAGACGAACTAACAGGAAAGATAATTTACTTGCAAGATTAGCGGGGCAAAACTAGAATATTTGTATTATAATATATATATATATATATATATATATATATATAAGGCATGGAATTATCAAAATATTTGTTGTTAGTTTAGTTGTTTATTGTGTTTAGATGATTGACGTGTTTATATATCAATGTGGATTGAGTTATTGTTGATGTGGATGGACTGTTTGATGTAATCAAAGGTTTTGATTTTTTTTTTAAAATATTCTTTTTAGAAAAAAAATAAAACCTACCATAAACCCCTAAAAGTTTGGAAGGTTTAAGCTTTCAATAAAAGGAGTAAGCTTAATTAATTATGTGTTTGAGGACAATTAATGCGACTTAATTATTTTTCATGTGTTTTATAAATCCATCCAATTCAATTGACACCAAAAAAAACATTTTTTTATAGAAAATATTTGTCCACCAGCTGGAGCAACAAATAGGGGAAAACAAACTATTCCTGAGCTGTTTTTTCTTCGAAAAAGAAAACAAAGAGAGAAAAAAAAAACATACCTGTAATGCTTTATCGATTTAATTTATTAATAAATGTCATTCTTGTTTTAGATTAGTGGGGAAATGCAATATGTTAACTACTACTTTCTAATTACAAGTTCTTATGTCTGTATAAGATAGTTTATCAAATTAGCATGTTTATTTTGAGAGAGGTTCCCATGAATAGTCGAGTTTATATTGAAGCAGGATTAATTTAAATTGTAAAAAAGATAACTTTTGATTCAAAATTTAGAATCATACTATGTCAATAATCACACATGCAAAATTTTAAAATATATATTTATTATAAAGGAACCCATAACTATCAAATTTTAGATCCAAATTCTACCATTTAAAACTTTAGATTTTTTTTTAGCATCTCTAATTTTTTTTTAGTAATTTATATTTTTATGATATTTAAGGTAATTTTGATATTTTTGATATTTACGGATCTTAATTTGTTTATATTAATATTCTATTCTATTAATTTGAATTTCTGTCAATAAATTTCTTTAAAAATGATCTATTTTTTTTTAAAATACTTTTTCTTTATAAGATAATTTAAGTAATATTTTAGGATTTCTCTCAATTATTAATAATTTTTTTTTAGCAAATAGTGAGTTATTTCTTTAGTATTTTTTTTATTTTATCTTCTAATTTCTTTTTTTACTTATCCTTAGATTAATCGCTATCCTATCTGACGTTAACGTTAGATACTCAGATGATAAATTATTTTATAAAAATAAAGATCGAATATCCTAGAAAATAAAATTCCTCCCACATACAAAAAGACTCACTCAGTCACCCTGATTTATCTTCATTTTAAATACCTTGGGGCTGGTATGGAGAGCACTTGGGGCAAGAGCGTACACTTTTTTTTTTTTGCCACATGTTTACTTTGAGGGAGAGCAGAAACCAATGGTGCAAATTAAGATGGGAGGTTGAGCATGGCACACAAACCTATTGTTTACTTCACAGGAACGGATAGGGTCTACTGAATTAAGTCCCCTCCAGTTAATTGACCAACTCAATTTTTCATTTTTTTCCCCTTTTTGAAAAACAAATAATGAATAGTTTGCACGACTTTGGACATGGACCTCAATGATGTTTCTAGTTAATTTGACCCTCATTTTGTAATACTTAAAAGACAGCTATAAACATATAGCTATTCACTGTCTGATTGGACATTCATTATCCTTCGAGACACCCCACTTCCACATTCCCCAAAAAATATTTCTATAATTCCACTTATATATACCTTTCATCTCATCCTCCTTATGATCTTTTGGAAAGTTATCATGGATGATCTTGATGAATACTTCTTCCATTAAGGTATCAATTTGACTATCTTGAGTCTAATTTCATTGTATTAATTTGGTTCTCTCTAGTAGTTTATTTGTTGGTAATTAAGAAGCTGCAGAGAGACTACTGATCAAAGCTTCCATATCCATTAAGATGAAGGGCATCTTCAAAGGGATGAGATACATCTCTCAAATCTTTGGTGATTCATAGTCTCTTTTAATTTGGATAGCTCTTCAGTTTGATGTTCGTTTAGCTTCTTGTGTGTCTTACTTACCACATGAAGTAGTGCAGTGGTGCAGCAGAAGGAGCATGAGATGGAAATAGGGTACCCTACAGACGTGAAGCACGTAGCTCATATTGGCTCTGACAGTCCTTTCTGGGTACTTGTTCTTTTCCTATAGCTAGCTAGAGATGAACAGATTAGAATTTTAATTTGAATGTGTGCATACATTAATGCAGATGGAGGAGTTCAAATCGGCATCAGATTTCTCAGGTTCCCTTAGCAATTATGGCTCTGTGGGGGATTCCTGGGCTTCTCAAGGTACGCCTGCCTTCAGTTTTATGGCTCACATCACTGCAATCTGCTAATTAACGAGGCTTAACTTGTTCATGGCAGATTTTGATCGGCAGAGAGACATCTTCATGGACCCGCCTTTGCCGCGCATACCAAAGGCCCCGAAGAAGAAGAAGAAGAGGAGCAAGAAGAAGACGACGGAGTCGTCATCGTCGGAGCAATCGTCGGTGAAGCCGACGGAGTCTTTGGTTTGATTTAAAAACTACGAGTTCGATCGTCAGAGTGCCAATTGATTTAATTTCATATATATTTGATAACAACCACGGTTCATTGTAAAATTGAAATGAAAGGTAAATTAATTTTACATATTCTTTTGGAACAACATTGAAGTTACAAAATACAGATAAATAAATCATCAACCAGATGAACTAAAGAACAAGTAATGCATGAGCTTGAAGCAGCGCCAAGCAAAGCATAACTTTGACGCACTGTACCATAAAGAAATAAAGCAGCGGCCTTTATACTTTGCTCCAGAGGCTAAGTTTTTCGAAGGGTCTACAAATACCCTAAACCACACTGCATTTCCTCCTCAGGCCTCATTCTCGACCTCAGTTTTTTCATTCTTCTTCCTCGCTCATGGCGAAGTCCCGTGCCCTCCTCCTTTTGCTCGCCGTCGCTCTGTTCTTGTCCTCGGCTCGCGCCACGCAGTTCAAGGTCGGAGGGTCGCGGGGCTGGTCTCTGCCCGACCCTAATGCCATGTCATACAACCAGTGGGCCCAAAGGAATAGATTCCACGCTGGAGATTCTCTATGTAAGTTCAATATTAAACTCACTTATGTCTCCTCGAATGGATGTAGTGATTAGCGTATGAGGCATTATTATTATAATGAGTTTTGGGGTTCGAATTTTAGTAAAGTCGAGGTAAATATCTCACTTATGTGCTAGTCACTATTCTAAAGGCTAGTAGTCATCCGTGATTTACTTCCTCCGTATTGACCTTGGGACGAATTGATGAGGACACTGGGGGCGAACGTATTCATCTTTTGTTACAATATTAAACTCACTTACTCATGAACATTCAACACATTTACAATTCTTCTGTGTGTCGTAGTGTTTGTTTATCCGAAGGACAAGGATTCGGTGCTCGAAGTCGACCAACATGCCTACGACACGTGCAACACGAGCACGTACATCAAGAAGTACGACGACGGGAACACCGTTTTCACGTTCACTCGATCGGGCGTTTTCTATTTCATCAGCGGCGTCGAATCGAACTGTCTTAGAAATGAATCTCTCGTGATTCTCGTCATGGCAAATCGGCCCAACCGACATCAACTGAGCCCCTCATCGCCGCCCGCAGAGGCTCCAACGTCGTCGTCGTACCCTCCGCCGCCTTCGGAGGCGCTTGAGCCGTCTCCGCCTCCGTCGACGTCGCCTTCGCCTCCGTCTCCGCCGCCGAGCCCGAGCGAGGTCACAGTACCAGCAGCTGAGCCTGCGCCGGCAGGGGAGGAACCCAACAACCCACCTCCTCCCCCTCCAAACGGGGCCGCCTTGAGAGTGGTGGGCTTCATGGGCCTAGTCGGGCCTTTATTTGGGCCTGCCTTCTTCTTCTTCCTTTGACTATGAGATGGCGGCGTATCGTTTTAATAATTTATTATTATTATTATTATTATTGTTTTGAGTGTGATTTGTTTGAATAAGCTGTCCAGTTAAAACATGGAGCATAATTTGAGTATATTCTTTGTGGGTAGCTTCCTGGGGACGACGGCACGGGTACGGCATTTGTATGCATAATTCAATGCATCGGGAAATTAAACATTTTTTTCGGGTTTTTTTTTTCTAAATAAAAAGCAATTTATGGAACTCGTCAGATTTTTATTTATTTATTTTTGGCAATACCGAATATTTTGGCGACGTATTGACCGTGGCAACCCCGTTAAATACTCAACGCCGGATTTTAACGTCCATCCATTGAACCAGTTCGGCAATCGCTTTCCTCTCCTTCTCCTGGTCGAACGATCAATTCCTCACCGCACTTCACGTGATCTCCGTGGTTTGTATTTATGTATACTCTTCTCGCTTGATCCTCGCAGTGTTCTTGGTTCATCGCTCGATCGCGGTTCTTGCGGCGGCGGCTGCGGCTGGCAGAGCAAATTGAAGGCGATTTTTGTTTTTTTTTGTATTGGGTTTTGGGAGTTCTTTTGCTGTGGGAAGCATCGAAGTTGCTAGATTTTGAGGTTCTCGGTCGGTTTCCTCGTTGTTATCGGCGTGAGGTCTCGATCGAATCGATTTCTTTTTTGTAGTTTGGTTTTTTATCGGTTTCTCCGCCGTTCCGGTTCATAAGGTTCTCCTTGGATCGCCTCTGGGGATCGCATTGCTTGTGAAGATGATCGCATCCGTGAGTCAGTCCGCCGCCGGGATTGGTGTTTGCGATCTCGTCCGGCTCAAGGCGCCTTGTGTCAGGCCTCGGATCGCGCCAGTTCACGCCGTGTCTGCGATCAAAAACCTTGATTTGACGCTTTCCACCAGGAAACCACTTTATCTCGCGTCGCCGGAGCAGTCTGGGTTTGGATTGCTCCACCGCGATGGGACCTTGTCGGCCATCAGGCCCCGTGGTCATGATTTCAAGTGCGAGGCCTACGAAGCTGATAGATCGGAGGTGCCTGAGATCTCCCCTGAGCAAGCTCGTTCGACTTCGGCCCAGAGGGTAAAGATCGGCGTCTATTTTGCTACCTGGTGGGCTCTCAACGTTGTCTTCAACATCTACAACAAGAAGGTCCTCAACGCCTTCCCCTACCCTTGGCTGACCTCCACCCTCTCCTTGGCGGCGGGTTCCCTCATAATGCTCATTTCCTGGGCCACAAGGATCGCCGAGGCCCCCAAGACCGATTTCAATTTCTGGAAAGCCCTTGCGCCGGTAAGGCAAAATTTCAATTTCTAAAATTTTTTATCTTTACGTTTACATCTTGTCAAGATCAAAGGCGTTGTATGTTGAATTCCTTCGATCAGGTGGCGGTCGCGCACACGATCGGGCATGTGGCGGCGACAGTGAGCATGTCAAAGGTGGCGGTCTCGTTCACCCATATAATCAAGAGCGGGGAGCCAGCTTTCAGCGTGTTGGTCTCAAGGTTTCTGCTAGGAGAGACCTTCCCCGTGCCGGTGTACCTCTCGCTGGTGCCTATCATTGGTGGATGTGCTTTGGCTGCAGTTACAGAGCTTAACTTTAACATGATTGGTTAGTACAGGAATTAGCTAAAATTCTTCTGTAAAGCTTGTCGCTCTTTTCAAAATTCTTCTTTCTCTTCGTTATTTGAGGTTCTTTCAGCGTCTCAACCTGTAGCACATGTTTTGGTGAGAGTTTGATCCTTCTTTCCTTTTTTAATTTCTAATAGCAAGGCCTCAAACTAGTATCAAATAAACTGCATATCTTCAATGGTACAAGTAGCGATAAAGCATGACACAATGATCCATAACCCTTTGCTCCTTTAGAGTTAAGATAGTTTAACATTGAAAATATGATTATTTTACTCATCCTGTTTCTGTTTACTAGATGAGCACTTTTGCCACAGCATGTCTGCTAATTTTGATCTATATATCTGAACTTATTCTCCTTTGGAGTTAAGATAGCTTATGGTTTAAAATATGATTCTCTTATGATCCACTAGAAGACTACTGTTGTTACAGCATTTCTTTTACTAATTATAGCCAATATATCACTTACATCTTGTTTTGAGATATCAAGTTATATTGGTAGGTGTTCTATTCTTAGTGTTGTCCTAGATTCTTGTATTTATAAACAAAAATTGAAGATTGAAAATAGATTAGCTTAAATGAAATGGAAATTCAGTAAACAGCTAGTCAGATTTATATTTGAGAATTCTCAAGAATTCATGATACTAAAGACCTCTATAACGTAATACCAGATATATCCAAACACAATAATTCGAACTTGAATTGATAGGCAATGTTTTCTAATATAGAAATTAAATCTTTTCAGCAGGAATGGTTGAACTCTTAGATATATCTCCACTATATCCATTTTTATTATTTTTCTTCCTTTCAACACTTGAAGGACAATACATTCTTTATTATTAGCTACTACTGTTCTCTCTTCTCTTCAAACTTATTAGTAACATAATCCTTTTTAGCTGTTCAAATTTACAGAAAAACCATTCATAGTCCGTGCTTTCTTTGCCTCTGTTGTTTTCTGATTGCATTACTTTTGGCTTAATTTTTGAGTCAGTGTTGTTGAATAATCTTTGATTAGATTTTCTAGTGTGATTTGACCAATTGAAGCTTGAGGCTGTTTATAATAACTTGAACATCTTTAGGTTGATTACGGAGGTGTTTGTGTTTGTCTTGGTTTCAGGTTTCATGGGTGCGATGATTTCGAACCTTGCGTTTGTCTTTCGGAACATCTTTTCTAAAAGAGGAATGAAAGGGTTGTCTGTTAGTGGGATGAACTATTATGCTTGCCTCTCCATCCTGTCCCTGGTGATACTCACACCATTTGCTATTGCGGTTGAAGGACCTCAGGTGTGGGCTGCTGGATGGCAGACTGCACTTTCACAAATTGGTCCTAACTTCGTATGGTGAGAAAATTTTCTTGATTAGCTTTGTCACAAACTCACAACACTAACATCTTACTGCAGTAACTTATTCTTTCATGTTATAATTGACATGGCAAAAAATTGAACCCTAGTTTATCTAAGAGCAGTTTAGAAATGAAGGTTATGATTTAACATGCATGTTAAAGCACTACTAACGTCTAATTGCTACCACTATTGTAGTAATGTTGACTAAAGTTGTTGCCTTCACGTGCCAAGGAACATCTTTTAGGTTCACTTTATATAATTGCAATCTCAAAATGAAAGCTTACACTGCTTTTCTTTGAGTTTAATTTCTTGCCCTTCTCTTTGAATACCTCTACACCTGAATGATTAAACTCAAATTGAGTTTCTCGTAACTATGTTGGTATTTTGTAACTTCCCATGTTAGATAAATATTGTCTATCAATTAGGAAGTTTCCTTTGTTGAAATAAGAAACTTTTTAGCTTGGATATGGACTTCTTAATAGGTGGGTAGCTGCGCAAAGTGTCTTCTACCATTTATACAACCAAGTCTCTTACATGTCCTTGGATGAGATCTCACCTCTGACATTCAGTATTGGCAATACTATGAAGCGAATATCCGTCATCGTCTCATCCATCATAATCTTCCGTACCCCTGTTCAGCCTGTCAATGCCCTTGGAGCCGCCATCGCCATCCTCGGAACCTTCATCTATTCCCAGGTAATATTTTTTAACTGTTAAAACCTGTGTTGTGTTTCTGTTCTCTGGAGATCAAAGAAGAGATCAGTAAAACATAAGTTCACTAATGCATTGCTAGCATAACAACAAATCTTAGCACACACTTGAGATCTTTTCCTACTTTGTTTAAATGACACATCTGATATTTCTACTCTTTTAACTGCTTGAAAGAATATGCACCAGCTATGCATATAGATACATGGCACATTGTGTTCCTATGCATAATTGCTATGCCACATCAGTACATGTACCTATGCATCAGTACATGTACCTATGCATAATTGCTATTCCTTTGTAGGCACATTGTGTTCTTGTTGTGTGAGCCTTAACTAGATTCCTTTTTCTATATTTTATGCAGGCAAAGCTGTAAGGGATGATTCGAAGGGGATGCGATAATAAAGTGAAGCTGCTCCAGTAGTATAGGATTTGGCCATAGGTATTTTTTTTGTAGAGTTCCAACAAGAGCCTTCTCTTGAGAATATACCAAGATTCATCGACTCAACATATTAATTATAATTTTTGCTTGTATCTTTAATTTTCATGCTCACTTTGGTGCTTGAATCAGACAGTTCAAGGGATGCCTTAACAGAAGGGAGTTAACTAAAATAATCCTTCTGAACATAATTGTATTATCGGGTGAAGAAGATCCTTTAGCAAAACAGAAGTTGAATTGTTTGCAGTAATGCCATTTTTCTGTGCGCTTTTTCTTGCTGAACATAATTGTTTATTGGTTAGGCAAACTAATGGAAAAAAATAATGAATGGGTTTGTGGTTTCTTTTACACCAAATGATGATATATGAAGTTGAATTTTTTCTCTGAACAATTGTAATATTTAAATTGTTTAAGGTTACTTTGATATAGATCATTTCCTTCAGCTGACAAAGTTGTAATATATGATTTAAATCACTGCAAGCGTGCAAAATCCATGTTATTAATGTTAATTAAAGGTAAATCTTTAACTCAATTAGACAATGTTTACTGTGACTAATGGAGAAATCACTTCTGGATAGGTGATAACATTATGTTTTTGCAACTTGCAACTATAAACAAATATTGCTAATGAATGAATAAATATCCTCTGAAACAATTATAATCGAGTTCTCAACTTTTTTCTAAATCAACACACCAATAGTTACTAGCTAGTCTTGCTCTTTAGCAAGTTAGTCGCACCCAAATGGTCATCTAATTACTTTACTAGTTAAGATCACTTACTAAATCCTTGCACAATTTGCTTCAGGCTCAAACGTCATCAAAGAGGCCAAACTGTGTTCCAATCCCTGCTAACCTAAGAGATCTGTATCAACATGCTTAATGATAAAAAAACAGTGATTTCTTATGAAAAAAATCATTCACACAACAAATCCATTCATACACACAGGAAGCCAATAGAATAAGAGCCATATATTTTAAAGAAAAAATTAAATTAAAAATAAGGATTGATAGCGTAAATGAGCGTTATTATAAGCAAGATGGACAATTTCAAATAACCATGGCCAAGAACATGAAAGCAAAGAGAAAGGAGCCAAATATGCAGGGTAGTATCTGTTCCATATAAAACTATTACCCGATGTTAAATTTAAACAAACAGACACCAAAAGAAACTCTCCCTCATGTGCCTTTCATTCACAAATTAGACTGAAAGAGATGACCAATCAAAATTGAAAAAATTAAGATACAATTCATAAAGCATGGCAATAACAGCTGCTGTGCTCAACCACCATAGAATCCTTAAATATCCCAACATGCCTAATCATCACCAAAGGTGGTCTTCTTCCCTCCACTACTGCGACCCCTGCCCCTACCGCTGAAGCCGCGTCCTCTACCACGGTCACCTCTCCCTCTACGTCCACCACTTCTTCCAAATTTCCCACCGCTTCTACCACCACCATCCCTACCGCTGTTCCAACCTCTGTTGCTATTGTCACCTTTTGGCTTTGCTTCATCGACAGTTAGGGTGTATTCTCCAAGTTCAGTACCATTGAGCTCGAATGCCTTATTGTAGGCATCCTGGTCCTTGAAATCCATGTATGCAATCCTGTAAAATAACATAAACAGCAACAAAAGGTATATTAAACTCTACATCAGAATGATTAATGCAGCTTTACAACAGATTTGACTTCACTGAGCCATCTTATAGGTGAGATTTTTAAATGCAAATGGGAGTAAGGAGTCAAGGAACTAACCCTTTAAGGGCACCACTTTCATAGTCCTTCGGTAGAGAAATACGAGTGATGCCTCCACATGATCCAAAATGCTCTTGAAGGGAATTCCTAATCTGTAGGAGTACTAGTATTAATAGAAGTGACAATAAAATTTCCTGTTACATTGTAATATCAAAAAATACCTGATCCTGTCCAACTGATTTATCAAAACCTTTTACAAATATGGTATAGTTCTGACCTTTGCTGTCTTTTCCATTGCTGCAAAATGGAAGAACTTAAGCACAGAGAACTATGTCATCATTTCAAGAAGCATAAATCTCCTTAACTCATTTCCTTCTATTTTGTCACTAGTAAGAGATTTTTTAGATCGAAACACTCCTTGAAATTGTAAAGGATATTATCGTTTAAATGAATAGCACCATTCTGATAAATATCAGTTTACTTAGATTCTCATGTACACTTGAACTTGAACAGCTTTAGTTGAGAAACATACCCACTCAGAGGCGTATGTGAATCCCTTTCTTGTGCAACCTCAAGTCTAAGTGCACGTCCAAAAAATTCCTGGCCATTCAATTCAACAGCCTAAAACAAGGGAAAATAAGAATCTCTGAGTTAGACAATCTACATACTGATAGTATCATACAATGTTAATTTTCACACAAAAAATTCACAAATGGAAATGATGACAAACAGCTTCACCAGTAATTGAAAGAAAGATTGCAAACCTTTTTGACAGCTTCCTCGGTAGCAAAATCAATATGGCAAAATCCCTTGGAGCTACCATCAAGTCGCGTAGCCAAACGGACAGCAACAACTTCCCCTGCTGCATTGAAAAATTCTGACCTGAAAAGGAATAATCTAACATAAACAAAAGATTTACATCACTTCAATTTTATATACAAAGAATTTAATTCAATGGGAAGAGCTCCAGAGTTAAATAAGTTATTAGGTGTTTTGGATTACAGTTTCGCAATGACACTTTTAGGTTTAAAGTTTTATCCAATCATTTTTATTTTTTATTTGATAATCTAGATGTGCGGGCTTTGTCCGAATAATCCTGGAGATAGACAGCGTTCCTCCTGATTTGCCTACCAGATAATGCACACTCAAGACCAATCTCCAGAATATTCATCCCTATTGGGATTCAAACTCTTATCCTCTTATTTGTTCCTCTGAGTGTTTTACAACTACACCATATCCGTGGGGGTACATATCTTCCAAACATAGAGCCCATCACAGCAATAGTTGCTCATGAGACAAGCAAGTGGGCTTAAATCATGAATCATATTATATAAACATGTAATGGTTAACTTATAATGACTAATGTTTTTTTCTCCAAACTTGACACAATATACCCATTTAAACTAAAGGTTTTTAAAATAGTATCCCTCTTTAAGGGGAGTCCACCTAGTTGCAACCTCACTCATCTACCTACAGTAGGTCTAACTGATAGACCAGAAAAATAACATTATAGACATAATTTATGCTCTTATAACTATAAAACGATTTTATATCATTTTAGTAAATGTATTTAAAATAATGATAAATAGATTGGTTGACCTTTCATCTTGAGAAATAACATCCAAAATATCCATTATACTTTTTATACATAAAATGTTTTATAACTTAGTAATCATATGAAAAATTAATGATCAATCAGAGTCAATACATAATTAAACCTATTCAACTTATATATACTTTTATATTATATAGGAAAATATATAAAACTCAATTATAAAAACTCTATGTGACAAACTATAGCAATTAATGGAAAAGAAGACTTAAAATAGAGAAAATCAATGTTAATTGGAATTCAAACCGGATTGGGATGCAAACCAATGAATCCCAAATGGAAGTGAAGATGCTGCACCATTAGTGTAGAAACCCCATCACATCTGCCTTTGTTAATTATTGAATTTAAACTGATCTGGAGGTTTTACAAGTGAAACAGAACCAATTTATTGTCAATTTCAGATTTAACAGTTTGAACCAGTATGCCAATTTCGATATGTAAAGACACTAGTTTCACCTAATATTCGAATAGAGAAAATATTGTGTTCTCAATTTTCTACTTCAGCAAAGGATCAAGCTATGCTATCCATCTCTGATGAAGATCACAACAGAGAAACCAATTTGTTCTCTGTTAATTCCAGCAACAAATAGAACTGTGCTATCCATCTTTCTTTCAGAACCCTTGAATGCTTTACTTTTCTCTCAGGCTACATGTTGTTGCTATATGCACCACCTCAGGGAACTAACTCAAGAGTTATGTTCTGTGTTGTTAGAGGCGCAAGGCGCAAAGGGCTCCTAGAGCCCGAGGCGCAAAGGGCTCACATGAGGTTGATGACTACTAAACTATTGACACACTCATATAATATGTCAAATATGATAACTATTAATATTCCACACACATCAATATAAAATATGACAAGCAAAACAACTCCATGATAAAATTAATAAAAGTTTCAAACTTTCAAGTTTCAACTTTCTAATTTAAACTAATAAAGTTCATCAAAATAAGCGTAATAAGTCAAATTAATCATCAAGCTCAAGATCATCCTCATTGCATTCTTCTTTATCTTCATCTTCTTCAAATTCAATTTCTTCTTCTTCTTCTTCTTTATCTTCATCTTCTTCAAATTCAATTTCTTCTTCTTCTTCTTCATCTTCATCTCTAAGTCTTAGAGATGACTGTCTCATAGAGGAAGATTTATTTCCCTTCTCGACTTGTTTAGGCCTAGCATATGAACTAGAGGTCATGGATGCAATATTTTTTCCTCTAGTAAAATATTCAGGCTCTTCAGCTCCACTATCCCTAGCAACGACATCTCATGTCAAGTCATCACCTTCAAAAATCAACTCATCTTCTTCATTATCACTTTCTCCATCCATTCGACCCATCAACCATTCATTACTATCATCAATATCTGTCAAAGAAATGGGGTCAATCTTATCACATGCATCATACCGAAGTTTTAAGGCACGATTGTATTTCACAAATACCAAATCATTTAAGCACTGTTGAGCTAGCCTATTCCTTTTTTTGTTGTGAATCTATAAAATGTCAAAAATCACAATAAGTATAATAAAATAGCTAGCAAAGAACATTTTCTACTTATAAAAGTAACATACTAATAGTATTAAACATTTATATTTATTACATACCTACTCAAATGCACTCCAATTACGCTCACAACCAGAAGCACTACAAGTGAGGCTAAGCACTTTAATAGCAAACTTTTGCAATTCTGAGGTATTTGCTCCATAGCATTCTCACCATTCTGCTAGAGATAATGCTCTTCTATGTCTAATTGCCACATTCCTCCCAAATAGCCCTTCTGCCTTTCGATATATAGAGAGTTGGATAGTGATTTTATCTTGTTCAGCAGCGCTTGAAACCAATCTCTCTATAGTTTCAAACAAACCATTCACCACTTCTCCACAGATATTTGAATCTGTGTATGAATAAAAATATTCTGGATTCAAATAATGTCCTGCAGCATGCAGAGGCCGATGAAGTTGGCATTCCCATCTTGTATCAATGATCTCAAACACTTCTTTGTATTTCTCTTCTTTCTCCTTAAAGGCCTTCATAATTGTTTCTTTTGTCCTATCCATAGCCTCATAAATATAGTCCATTGTAGGTTTTCTTTCGCCATCAACCAGTCTCACAACACGGACTAAAGGGCCATATATTTTTAAAATATGCACAATATTGCTCCAAAATCTAAGTGTCATGATGATTTTAGCTACCTTCTTCCCCGCTGCTTCTTTTGCCCATTTACTCTCTGTCCAATCATTTGAAATGAACATTTTTCTTAAATTTTGCTTCTGTAGGTGCATCCTTTCAAGAGTGAGAAAAGCAGTAGCAAATCTTGTGACACCCGTCTGACAAAGCTCTTTTTGTCTTGTGAATTACCTCAACATATTTACCATGCCAGGGCGAACATAAATGTAAGCATTCACACTCATTACCTTCTTCAATGTTGCCTTAAAATCAGGCAATTTCCCAATATCTTCTAAGATTAAGTCGACGCAGTGAGCAACACAAGGAGTTTAATACAAGTGTGACCTTTTTGCTTCTAATAATTTTCCTACAAAAGAAGTTAGAAAAGTAGATAAGTTTAACATATATAAGAAAAAGCATATTGATAAGAAAGAATTAAATCGATTCTTACTAGCAACAGATTATTACTTGCACTATCCGTAACAACTTGAACAACATTTACTTCTCCTACACGCTCCATAAATCGATCAAGCAACTTAAATATTTTCTCTTCAGTCTTTGCATAATTAGAAGCATCAACCGATTCGATGAAAACTGAACCTTTGGAGAATTCACCAAAAAATTAATCAATGTTCTCTGCCTTTTGTCTGCCCACCCATCTGCCATCAAACTACAACCATACTTGGCCCATTCTGTTTCACACGACTTAATGTAATCATTTGTCACACTATTAACAACCTTTTTTAGAAAAGGAACCCGCACCTCATGATAACTAGGTCCTTTTAGACCTATACCATATTGGCCAACCAAGTCCAACATTCTTTTGAAGCTTGAATAGTTAACGGCATTAAAAGGAATTGCCGCATCATACATCCACTCAATTATGGCCTTACAAGCTTTTTCCCTCAATTCTTTCTTGTATGCCTCATTTATCGTTGTTTGCCTTTCTTTACCCTTTCTACTTTCAACATTTTTTTTTGTACATTAGGAGCAAAATACGTATCCGTTGGATCTACTTGTCTGGGCCTTTTTTTGCATATTCACTAATCTAGAACTTGTACTTGTCCTTATAGGCGGCACAACTTTAGCTCCAATATCATCCATATCAATATCATCACCAAGAGGGTCTACATCCTCAAAATCCAATGTCACAAGTTTAGAAAGATTACTTTTCTCCATCTTTTTCTCCATGAAATTTTTAATTTCTTCACGTACATGAGGCGGACATTTTTTGCAAGTCGTAGTATTTCGAAACCCCCCAACAAGATGTTGTTTTGCACGATAGATACCCCCTTTTGTAACTTTTTGACAAAAGTTACAAATTAAATCATTTTTATTATCCGGATTAACTCTTTGAAAATAATTCCATTCCGGATATTTTGATATATATGTTAGAGTATCCCTACTACTTTCCATGATAATTAAACAAGAAAATAGTTTGAAAAATTAAAAATAAAATAAAATCAATACAGTACCAGCAATAGAAAAGCACTGTACAATCTGTATCAGCAATAGCAAAATAGTAAAAAAACAAAAAGCAAAACAAGACAAACAAAAATGAAAAAAACAGTAAAAAAAAATGAAATATCGGGCAACAACACCAATACGAACTAGTAAAAATGGAAAAACAGTACCAAAAAATCCAAAATCGGACAGCAGTAGGAAGCAAAAACACAACCTGCAAAAATGAAAAAACAAGAAAAACAAAACAAAACCAGACACAGCAGAAGAACATGAACCAGCAACTCAAAAAAAAAAGAACAAGCAGAAGAAAAGAAGATACAGAACGATAAGAAAAGAAGAAGAAGAAGAAGAAGAGAAAAAGAAGAAGAAAAGAAATACCAAAAGAAGCGAAGAGAAGAAGAAGATGATAACAGACGAAAAAGAAGAGAAGAAGAAGAAGTGAAGAACAAAAAAATAGAAAAAAGAAGGAAAACATACTTGAGCGACGACACAACTCAGAGATGGCGCAACTCAGCGATGGCGGCGGCGAACGGAAATGGGTTCAGGTTTCTTCTTCTTCTTGCGTTCTCTTCTTCCCTTCCTGCGTTCTTTTCTGCTCCTATTTCCCGTGCCCTAATTCCAAACAAAGTTGATTTGGAATGTTTTTTTTGGTTTAAAATCCAAATTTGTTCACGATCGTGCCTCGATAGTGCCTCGATCGCGCCTCGATAGCGCCTTCGTTGAGGGTGCAAAGGCGCACGAGACGCGTGCAGGCGCGCGCCTGACGAACAACGCCTGCCTCACGTGGGAAGAGGCGTTTTTCCCAGCGCCTTGTGCGCCTGGCGCCTCGGGCGCACCTTTAACAACACAGGTTATGTTCCATAGATCTCTATTCATTCTCATTTCATTTCATGTCATCCATTTTCTTATTATTCCCCTCTTTGTTGATCTAACATCAAAAGGGCTTGTTTGCATGCATATTTTGTCAATCATTTCCAATGCTTTGAACAATATTTTGGTTTCTGTGGCATCTAACCTATGTTTTCTTGAGAGCTTTTCTAGTTCATGCTACAAGTAGGATGTATCCAGCTTGGGAGACAGTTTGGGAGAAAACGTTAAAAAGTATTACCTTATTAGGTATAATGGGTTAATCCAGCTTTCACACTTCAAAGGTCTTACTATGAATCCTATATACATGTCAGATTTATTTCATAATGAACAGAGACACTTTCATTTCTCCAAACTTCAGAGAATCATTACATGTATCTATGAAAATATCTAAAGGAATGCAACAAACATATATCCTATATAGTATATGAGCATAGCAAGAATGAACAATGATATATGATATATTAAATCATACTCACAGATCCTCCCGACCAACATCATAGGACAAGTTTCCAACAAATAATGTTCGAGATCCAGATGTCTGATTTTGTATGGAAGGGGTTTTAGGCTACAACAAAAGCATGAAAAAAATAAGGCAGATGGAACTACAATAAACATAGAGTACCACTTCAAATTACCAGAATGTAACGTAAAACAGCAGAAATAGACAGACATTACCACTGTTTTTTCAGACTTTTTAGTAGTTTGCTTCTGAGCGCTATCAACTGTTGCACCCTTCACCATTACATCCTTATCCTGGATTAACATGAGTGTTTCAGAAATAATATACCATCTAATAAAAGCAACTAACCAGAACCTCAAGAAAGTGCAAACTTGCATTGCATGGTTTTCAATGTAATTTGTGTTTTCATTTTGTAAGTCTAATCTTGCTGTTCTTCCTACAATTACGGCTTTCCCAATTTAGCAGCAATAATTCTAAACATGATGCTTCACAAGCAAATAAGGTCATCAATTTTAAGACACTCGGAAATCAATGTCTCATAGGATCATAATGGCGCCTGAATTCATCATTGAACGTTGCAAGCTCCTTCCTGGTTTGGCTGTAGCCAGATAATCCAGAACCATGATAATTTTTTAAATGGGATCTGGAATTCTAGTCACCACCTATTGGAATTGTGAAAATAGTTGCTTCTTTGAAAGCAGAATACAATGACATTGAATTGGGTAGGGAGAGTTATTATCTATCATTGTAGAATCATGTGTTATCTGGAGATGCAGAGGCAGTGACTAACCCAGTGGAAGACTAAAGTTGCTTGAGCCAGTTTATTACCTATATACAAGTTCAGCTAGCAACACAATAGCAGTATATTTTCTAATTCAACAGTTAAATTATCAAGAATTAAGAATTTTACAAGAGTATTTTCAAGATTAGATACACTGGACCAGTAGGTAAGTAATAACCAGCCCGTCGTCTTCCTCACCCTCACCCTCACCCTCACCCTCACCCACTCACGGTGTGAAATATTGCCAAGTCTATTGTCTCACTAAGACCAGTCTTCTCCCTTTGTTCAGTTCAATCATGTTTAGTTGGGTTAGTGGAATTTATGAGTGGTTAGGATTATTTGAATGAGCCTCGTCTCTCTCCATGCATTCTTCTCTTTTCTCCTCTTCCTATCCTTTTCCTTTACGGTGTTGCATACGTGTTGTTCACCCTCAACCAAAGCTGTTGGCAAGCATCAACCCCTTCTCCCCTCTCCTCCAACATCCCTTCTCCTTCTCTATCTCTCTCCCTCTTGTCTTTGTTTCCATGTGTCACAACCACTTGGGGCTCTATAAATTATTGTAGCCAACGCCTCTTCTCTCTTCTTTTCTCGCTCCTCTCTATGAAACTGTGGCTTGCACGGATTGACTTTCTAAGGATGGAGGGGCATCATTCATAATCAATCTATGGGTACGGATTTAGTGAGTAGTTTCTTTGTTGATGTTGTGAAATGATCCCCAATTTAGACTAACAACTATTTAGTATTTAGATTAAATTGGCCTGAGTTTTCCATACCACCGAAACACCTACTCTATTTTTTTGGCCTAGGAGAATTTGTTAGTAAGAGCTTGTTTAATCTAACTCCTATTTTAGGATTTGGAATAGTGATGCTAGCAAACTAGATTTCTCTAAAATGAAGATTTTATCCTCCAAACAAGATGGTTGTCTTTAAAATTAAGGTATAATGAGGAAAATAATATAATCAAAATTAAATCCATTAACATCTAAAATAGATGGAAATAGGTAGAGTTTCGGCCAATATTTTTATTGCATATTAGTTATATTTAGGTTTTCACTAAGTTACACTTGTGTGGGTGATTATGAAGATACTCAAGTAGTGCATACTGACTTGCAAATCCTTAGATCCTTGGTGTATATTTGAGATGGGTAAATCTATTAATGAACTTTCATATACTCTTCAATGCACGAATTCAATGCGGAAAAGATTATACGTATGCTACTATAACTAGATTATTAGGGGATTTAATCAAATGATATTCTTTGCTTGCTATATACGTGTTGTGCAAGGGATTTTAAGGGGATTAACATGGAGGCATTATTTTAAAAAAAAAAGTAATATTGACATTTGATTCCTCTTGTTAGGTACATTTCTTTAAACTGCATCTTATACATTATATATTGATTTTTTATGTTGATAATTTTACACTTCTCTTATGTTATAGATCAATATCCAACGCTAGGGCAAAATACCCCCGTGATTTAACTGCCAATATCTTGTCGGTGGGGATGGCGATACTGAGCCGCTTAGGGTGAGTGATATCCCCTTTTGCTCCAATATCTAGAGATTGTCAGTTAATATCTAAATTACTGCAGCCTTTATTAAAAAGGTATCTTAGGTTATTTCTTCAAACTAACTATTGCTCAAGTACAACACAGCTAAATGATATGTGAACTAAAAATCAAACAATTATTGAGTGAAAACTTAAAAGTAAAAGAATAGCTATTATATATGGTGATAAAAAAAATGAAAGCTCTAAGCCCAGTCATTTAACAAAGCATCTAAAAATGTAGTAGTGTGGGTCACCTGTGGGCAATATTTATTTGCATGAGAATGTTATATCCTTGTTTATCGCCAATGAGGTCACATAACACAATTTATACTCATCTATCTTTAATGATTCACAAATGTGGATTTATTGATAATAATTAAAACATGGTTAAGATTAAATGAATTTATGATAATTAATAAGATATAGATAAGAGATAACTTTATATTAAAATATAAACCCAACTAACAATTCTAGTGTTGTGATGAGAAGGATGACTTATCTAGATTTTTTGTACTCTTAATCAAGGTTAGCATTTATGCAAATTTTCTTGTTTATCCACTTAGCAATCTTTACTTCCTCCCCACTTGCTTTGGTCTCTAATTTGCAAGCAACGATTGATATTGAATTCCTATTTGGTTTCAATTGGTATATAAAGTTACTCAAGGATTCTGTCATGCTGAAAATTGAGTTTTGTTATACCTACTTTACTTATCATTTTGCTCATTTAACATTTCGTTATTATATATTCTTACTGTACTTTCTTTAAAAAAGGGAATGAATGCATACTTTTGTTGATTACTGCCTCTTTACCTTGAGTTATGTATTGTGATTATCTTTTTTTATATTGTGTGGGAAACTCAAAGTAAGTGGAATCACATGCCTAGATCATGACATTAAAAAATAGATAGAATTTTACTTGAACCTTGCAGGAAGATCTATATGCTTAATGTGTAATATTATAATTCATACTGAAAAAAAACCTTCTTTGAAATCTTCAATGGCTTCTCATCTTCACTTTCCACATCTGAAGATTTCTCAGATGATTCTTCAGAGCTACTGCTACCTGTAGATGCCTGTATCAAATGGAAGCAATCACAAACATACAAGTTTGTGGACCAACCATGAAATATGCAAATAGATTACTAATATAGTCAAGAAAAATAAAGAATAATGAACAAAACAACTAGGGGGAAAAAACAAGATTAGCAAGCAACTTGAACAGTTAATAGAGAGAGAGAGAGAGAGGGGGGGGGGGGGGGGGGGGGGATGACTAATGATGGCAAAAGATACACGATGATCACATACGCATTCTAAAGCTAAACAAAGTATACCTGCATCAGATGTTGCAATAACATCAATGCCTATGTACAGTAGTTAATTTTAAAAGAAATAAATCAGAAATGAGCCAGAGAAAAGGAAACTAGAGGAGAAAACACTCTGTTCAATCACATGCATTGAAGGATATTAAGATACTTCATTCAACAAATAAGTAAAAGATACCATGATATCATCCATCAAAGGAATATTACACAACACATTGTGGACTTACATCACCCTCGTCTGTGTCACTTTCAGATGGACTTGATTCATCTTCCTTTTCCAGCTTAGTATCAGCTGTTTGCTTCTTTACTCCTCCAGATGCATCTTCCTGCAAAATTATGCAGCCCTGTTCAATGAAAAGGCACAAAAGGGCTAGAAGAGAGAGCACATCTCATGCTTCTTTCATGCTAAAAGGAGCAACTAGAGGCATTACATCTGAAAGGATCATAAAATATATTTGGAAGAGAAAACATATAGTAGTGCAATATAAAATAATATCATGCTTGCTTCATCCAAAGTACTGTCAGAGTTTGTACTTTCATTTGATTCCCTATCCTTTTTTAAAGCTGCAGGTCAGACTAGCTGTTGTTTTAAACTATGTAGCATTAATTTGGCTTCTGATATTACATAGCATTTCAAATAAGCATATGTGACAACAGAGATTTCAAAATTCAAAATAGATTTATGCACTATAAATATATTAACTTTTGACCATCAATAACAATTAAGAATTCACAACTCAAGATACTAAGGGTAGGGATTCAATGTCAGCACTACTGTGCACTATAAATCACAGGGATTTTGACCATCAATAACATTTTTTCCCCCTCAAAACTTGTCAATTTCTGAATTGCATCCAACAATAACAACAACCAAGTCTTATCCCATTAGGCGGGGTCGGCTAATTTTTGAATTGCATCCAAGTGTAATAAATGTAGATCAGTCAAAAAAAATTCAGCTCATCCTCCAGAGTATAGCTTCAAATTGCCCTGTCGCATACTAAATGCTATTTTACCAAATCCCTGTTAGAGTGTATACTAAAAGCCTAGCTTTTGGTATAAACATTTATCTAGAAATAAGAATCACATTGGTCAAATGTCTACATTTATGATAAATGTAGTTGCTCAATTAATTTATATTATAGATAACATGGTGTGTGGTGTCACACACAGAAGATCATGTTATTGGTTCCTTATAAATTATAAACAGTAGCTCACGACCAAAATGGAAAGGAACAAACCATTAGAAGGTCGTAGTGTAATTAGGTATTAGTTTATCTTGACTATATAATTACACTAGTACACTCAGAGTGTATTGAGTAGGACCATTTGAGGTCGTTTCTTTTATACTGACTTTATAAAGGAACAAAGACCTCGATTATTATGGAAGTGTGTGCTCTTAATCCTAATATAATAACAAGCACATATATTTGATATTTATTTCTTTAATTTATCAATGGGTGAGATTTAGTTCGATGAATCAATAAGCCCGATAAGTTGGGAAATGGTATCACTTATAGTGTGTGTTGTTGATTATAGAAGGAAACTGTATCCTAGAGATACTAGGTTGATAATGTCCTCAAGAGGAGCTCATAAGAATTGTCATGTTAAACCCTGCAGGTGGTACTACTCTTGGACTTAGATATTAATTAAATGAGTTGTCAGTAATTCACTTAATTAGTGGACATTCGATATCTTAAACACAGGGAGACTAACACACTCATAATAAGAAGGAGCCCAAAAAATGTAATTTGGGATTGGTGCGGTAGTTCAATAATAGTTCTCTAGTGGAATGAATTATTATTGATAAAATTATGTTGTGTGTTCGGGGCGAACACGGGATGCTTAATTTTATCGGGAGACCAAAACCAATTCCTCCTCTCGGTCCCTATCGTAGCCTCTTATTTATAGAGTACTATACCCACCTATACCCACCTTCTATACCCACCAATAGGGGGCCGGCCAAGCTAGCTTGGGAACCAAGCTAGGGCCGGCCTACCCTAGCTGAACCCAAGCTAGTGGGGGCCGGCCAAATTAAATTAAAAAAAAAATTTAATTTTAATTTTTATTATGTGGAAGATATAATTTATTAAAGAGAATTAAAATTAAAATATCTCTCTTGTAAAAGATCTACAAAAGATTAAAAAAAGAGATTAGATCTCTTTCCTTATTTGTAGATTGGTGAGATATTTTATTTTCTCTTTAAAAATTATTCACATGTTGTAAAATTAAAATTATAGAAATTTCCTTTTAATCAACATGAAGAAGATTTTGAAGAGAAATTTTATTTTTTAAAAATTTCCGGAAACAAATTAGGAAGTTTTAATTGTTGATTGAAACTTGTCCAATTTGATTTCATTAATGTGGTCGGCCATAAGATTTCAATTGGGGAAATTTTATTTTATTTTTCTCAATTAAATCATGTCAAGGAAATTGAGAAAATTTTATTGTAATTAAATTTCCTAATTTGCCTAGGCCAAGTAATATAAAAGAAGGGGTGAGGGTGCCTTCATAGTATAACCTCTATTATTTTCTCTCCCTCTTTTGTTCCTTGGTGTGGCCGGCCATCCTTTCCCTCTCTTCCTCTTGTGGTGGCCGAACCTCTCTCTTCCCTTGGAGCTTTTGTGGTGGCCGGATACTACTTGGAGAAGAAGAAGAAGAAGGAGAGGAAGCTAGCGTCTCTTGGAGCTTGGTTAGTGTTTTGATTTTCTTCCTTGGTGAAGCTTCTTTCTTTATGGCCGAACCTAGCTAGGAGGAGAAGAAGGTGGTTGGTGGTTTCTCATCTCGGAAGATCGTTGCCCACACAACGTCCGAGGTTAGAAGAGGAATACGATAGAAGATCAAGAGGTCTTTCTAGAAGGTATAACTAGTAGTTTTTCCTTTTCCGCATCATACTAGTTATTTATGGAAATAATACCAAATACAAGAGGCTTACGTTCTAGTATTTCGAATATGTTTTTCGATGTTGTGTTCTTTTGTTTTATTTATCCTTGTGATTTGATTGTTCTTTTCGGTTAACCTAAAGTTATTTTAGGAAATTAAATATTAGTTTTCTATAAAAGATTTTGTCTAGTCGGTGGTGGTTGCTCCCATATCCAAGAAGGCCATGTGCCTCGCCACATCAGTACTAGGAACCAATTATGGAAATTAATATTTAATGGAATTAATAACTTAAGGTGATTTGGGTCGAACGTGTTAAGTTCCGCAGGAGACCCAAGTCAAAACCTAAAAGAACGAATAGATTAAGGTGGTGTTTGGTAAATCTGAAAACTTATGTCTGAAATCTGAATACTAAATTTTAAGTGGTGGAACACTTATAGACCTGAAAATAAAAAGTTAAATAAATCAAATAAGAGGCTCTGAAATTTAAGTAACTAATTTGAAACCTATTTGATAAATAACTTAAATTAATATCTTAAAAATGTTTAAAAGACTATTATACCCTTATATATTACTATCTCTATAATAAATTTAATTTATTTAATTATATACTAATATAGCATAAATATAATCGTATAAATTAAATATTACATAAAATCGGTAAGTTTATATATTTTATTATTATTATTATTATTATAAATGTAGATGTAATATATATATATATATATATATATATATATATATATATATATATATATATATATATAATCGCGTTTATACTACCTATAAACTATAAACTAGGGTCAAAAAGTTTCTATATATCCGTAACATTATATATATGTATTATTGATTTGGTTTGAAAACTTCCTACCTGCTTATACAGGTTTGAAAACTTCATAAATCGTGCTTATATTGATAAATCGTGCTTATAAATAAATAGTTCGCAACCCATAGTGTTATTGAATTCAGAAATGTTCACAAAACATAATAATATTTAGATAGTGTTCACAAAACATAATAATATTTAAAATCGCATATTAAATAATTGATTTCCTATTTCTTCACGCAAATTAATCATATATGCTTGATCAGCTTGTCTCAAGGACTCCATCATTGATGTCCATCGTTGTTGATTATCTGCAGTCGTAATTTCATCTTCAAATTGTTCAAAAAACGAGTCTGTTGTGCAATTTGTTCTAATAAAATTATGTATTGCTGCACAAGCAATAACAATATCCCTTTGAGTTCGAAAGTGATATAGAGCCATCTTATCCAATATAGGAAAGCGAGCTTTCAATACGCCAAATGTACGCTCGATAACATTTCTTAATTTTGCATGTGCATGATTGAATAATTCCTCTTTAGTTCGAGCTCTACCACCTCGTTGGAAATCTCCAAGCCAATAACGTACATTTCGATGGGGCGACATAAATCCTCGAATATGACAATATGCAGCATCACATAAATAATATTCATCTACAATTTCAAATAAATTGTAAACATAGAAGTTTAAAATAATTAATAATAATAACAACAACAATAATAATGTACCTGGACCCGGAAAGGGAAAATTTGACCTTGGATTACGCATTGTTTCGGTTAAGACTTTAGAATCATGTGCCACTCCTTCCCATCCCGCCCAAATGAATGTAAATAACATATCAAAATTGCATATAGCCAATACATTCTGATAACATTTTCCTTTTCCCCTTCCTCTATATCGAACTTGTTTATTTATTGGAACAATGGCATGTACTAGAGTTCCATCTAAGGCACCTATAGCACCCTAAATAAATATTATAATAAATTATTTATATCATGAAATGAGAAAGAAATAGTTACAATATGTTTAATTGAATATTAAATATTTACCTTAAACACTTCTCGAAGACGTTTATGCCTTGTATCATGAGATATTTGATTACCTTGAGTAGGAACAATAATTTCCTTAGAGAATTTCAGCATAGCTTTTAGAACTTCATGAAAGTAGAAGTTGATTGTTTGCGTTGAATGGCAAAATCTTCGTTTGACAAATCGTACTCGCAAATTATGGCTTAAAATAATTAAAAACATAGACATCTTCTCTTCCACCGATATATAACGACTATCTTTTAACCATTCATTTTCTCTAAAAATAGAGCAAATCTTTATAAAAGCTTCTTTCTTCATCCTCAACATTTCTTGGCAATGAGCTGGATTTCCTTCAATAATTTCTTTAACATAACTAGCTCCATCAAGTAAAGAAATAGCATCAGGCCTTTGACCCCTTCGTCTTCTTCTCATAAGTAAAATTAGACGAAGGATAGTGATGACCTTTTTCCTTTTATTACCAGTCAACATATTAAATAACTTTGAATCACAAAATAGCCTGTAAAACCAAATTTTAAAAGAATTATAAAGGGTATAACACAATATACTTAAATCACAAATATATAAAAACCAATTACGAACCAAACAAAATGATGTTTCAAAATTAAAAGTTTAAACAAAATAACATTCATAACATAATCATAATAAAGTCAAGTCCTTTCCTACCATAATTCTATATCAAGCCCATCTTCTTTCCTACCATTATAAGCCATTGTTTTTTAGCTTCATCACTTTTCTTCCTAAGATGCATCCAAAATTCTCTATATGTCTTACTTTCACAAAATATTGTCCCAGCAACAAAATATAAAGGATCACTCTCATCCAACATATCATCAAGAACTTTGGAACATTCTTCTACGCTTGCCTCATCTGAATCATTTAAATTCTTAAGAGTTTCTAAAATCTGTTCGTCAATATATTCAGATTTGTTTGACTTTCGGCGTTTAGACTTTGAATGTTCTATGCTAGGACTATGAGATATCTCTCTTTCCAAATCAACATCGACCTCAACCTCAGCATCAACATCAATAGTAATGTTACTATTTGGAATAGTTGGTGGCATTTCTTCCATTAAGGGACCCCATGCATCTTTCCCCGTAGCTGTAATACCATCAAATAGTGACTTCATTTCATCTGCAAATTGTAGGCCGGCATATCGAAATTGTTTTGCGTCTGGATAGATCTATAAAAAATATACAAAAGTGAGTGAATATAATATATATATATATATAACACTATTAAATTAATTAAAAATCTTATAACTTACCTTAGTATAGTCATCCCACTCTTCAGAAGTCCAGCTAACAGTATTGCTAATGGGATCGTATCCATTCCCAGTTTTATTAACTATTCTTTCCCAGATGTTGTACTTTCTTTTCAGGTAATCCAGTTGATTTTTCAACTGTTTTTGAGTAAGATCAAGTCCCTTTTTTTCTTTCATAAGATTACCAATTAGATCCCATGAACGTTTCTTAAAACTACTTCCACTCCTATTTCCACTAGTGCTTTCTTCAATACACGCATCTAAAAATGTTTTCAGAATTTCTGGATCTTTCCAATTAGCTCTTTTATCAACCATTTTATTTGTATTACTTGCCTAAAAAATAATAACATTTGACAACGTAAGTAAATAAAATCGGTAAGTTTATATATATGTTTATTATTATTATTATTATGATTATTATTATTATTATTATTATATAAATGTAGATGTAATATATATATATATATATATAATCGTACTTATACTACCTATAAACTAGGGTTCAAAAAAGTTTCTATATTTTGAAAACTTCCTACTTGCTTTTATATTATGCATAATATTAGGGTTTGAAAACTTCTTATTCAATAATATATATATGGATTAGGTTTGAAAACTTCCTAAATCGTGGTTATATTATGTATTTGGGTTGAAAACTTCCTAAATAATATTAAATCGTGATAATATGCATAATATTAGGGGTTAAAAACTTTTTATATACTAGGTTGAAAATACATTAAACTAATCAAACAAGAAATGAAATATGAAATAAGAAATCATAAGAAACAAGAAAAGAAAGAAGATACCTGAGATGAAGACATGAGAAGATGAACAGCTAGGTAAAGTTGAGAGAGAGAGTTGAAGAAGAAGCGGCGAAATAACTAGGTAAAGCTGAGAGAGAGAGAGAGTTGAAGAAGCGGCGGTTAAATGGTGAAGAAAAACCTAAATTCTAATATATATATATGAATGTAATTTTATTAATTATACAAGGGTATATAAGTCTTTATAAGTTTAATTTTAACTTACCGTGTTAAGATAGAAAAAAATAAGCTAAATATTTTAACTTATTTTTTTTGGTCTGAGCGTGTTAAGTTTTTTAGCTAATAAGCTGTTTTAAAATAGGTTATCAAATGAACTTTTTTAAAAAAAGTCCTTATTATATTAATTTAAGCGATAAGCTGCATTACCAAACACCACCTAAGTTTTGGATCAAACGTGTTAAGTTCCGCAGACGATCCAAAATTTAATTTAAAAGAACACATGGTAGCTAGGAAAAGGTTCAGACCTTTTGTACAAAAATTTTGTACAGTGGAACCTCTAGGTTTTCCGAGTAGCAACCAACAATTAATCCAAGACAATGAACACTCCAGTAATAGAATTCCTTTAACGAAAGCATAGTACCCTCTTAATCCTAGGATTCTCATCCCTCGAAAGTGTGGCGTGCATCCTTATTGCCTGCAATGTACTCTTTCGTAGCTCCTTGGCTTTATATGAAGTGTGCGTGATTGTATTATAAAATACAGCAGGAGCTGTATTTAGTTTTATTAGGATTTTATTTTGATCTAGATACATATACATTCCTTTTATGGAATATAGGATCAAAATGTAAAATTCTATTTATGTCATGGATCGAATCTTGCAAGCGTGGAACCTTCTAAGGACCGAGGCGCAGTGGAACTAGGAGCAAGATGGATGCGACAGCTAGACCCGATGGCGGTGGCCAAATACGGCAGCTTGGGATGACAACACACGGAGGACGACTAGAGATAAAAGCCATAATAGTTGAAAATTAGATTTTCTATTTATTGCTTTTATATTGTCTTTGTGTGCGTGTTAGTTTACATATTTAGTAGGCTAGCGTAGTTAAAATTCCTCGTTTATAAATAATTAAGTGGGAGAGGAATTTTTAAATAAATCCCATGGTCTCCATTACTGGTTTGTAAGTGATGCAAACAAGCTTGCGCGTTGGCTCTGAGTGCCTTCCTCCATAACGGATGAGCTTGTTTGTGGATCACTAGAACAGACTTCCAATTTTGGATGACTATAGGAAGTTAATTAAGAGCGTGTGATCTTCCCCAACGGAAGGGGCATAATCTTATTAATGGACTTAGTGTCGAGTAATGGTATACACTTAGACACATTTAATAGTATCCTCCCAACGGAGTCACTACTATCACTTGTGTGACCAAAGGGAAACCAACTATTGATTTGTCATAAAACTAGATTGGCAATATAATAAAATTAATAAACCCCTCTTACAAATGTTTGAATTTGTATACGTCCACACTAACGTGGCATACAAGATTCATGGTTTTTGAGGTAATTTTATTTGTCAAAAGTTATATTGACAAGATAATCGATGGGTAAAACCTCCTCTTCTGAATGATGAATTTGCATACGTCCACACTAACGTGGCATTCACGGTGTTTGGGTGTTGGTGAATTTAAATAATATTGTTTGAGGAATCGATGTTATTTTAAATTAAAGAGTTTTGACGAATATTTAATCAAAGAGGATCAACTATTAATTTTATTCGTAAAGTAAAGTTGACGAGATAATAAAATTAATGAATAAAATCTCCTCTTCGATTTTGTATACACAAAATTCATGGAGATTTTAAGGAGTTGATCTTGACCAAATATTTTGTGATTCTTAGGATTTAAAATGTTTGTCGATCCCTAGTAGTCGTATTATAAGAAAGACTTAGTAATCCCAATTGTAATGATTGGAAATAGGACTTGGACGTTAAGGTAGACTGTCTTCTTAGAACCAAGAACAATATAGGTGTATTTAATTCATTAGTTGAAACATGTTTAGTGGTGTTATCTACGAGAACACGGGTGTAGATCTGGATGCCATTAATCACGTCATGATTCATCGAGGTTCGAGAAACCCGACTAAATAAAATTAAAACACCGTCTCATAATGGGCACTTCTTGTAAAAATGGTAGCATTGCATGGGAGATGTTTATCTTTGATAAGAATAAAATATGGATTTTGAGTAATTGTCTTTACGCACCGAGTTTAGAAAGAACTAGTTTTCGGTTTAAACTATTCAAAGAACTGATATTCGCCTCTTTTAAATAACAAAGTTGTTATTAAGGAAAAGAGGGAAGTTATCTGTTCTCGTACGTTGGTTGGCAATTTATAAATCCAATAACTCTCACGATGCAACAAATGAAAATTAGTAACACGTCTTCTAACTTTAAGAGAAAGTAACCTTGAAAATGAACCGATTATATCTTTGGCTTCAGGCTAGGTTATATTAACTTGAGTAGGATTCATTGGTAGGTGATGAACTTTTGGGTTCATTAGTAGTGGAAATCTTTCCAACCTACGAGTTTTACTTGGAAGAAAAATAACCGAAGCTTTTAAGTCTAAGGGGGGTAAGAGTCGAAGATATATTGGAATTGGTTCGTTCGATTTGTGTGATCTATGACGTCCAAGCGAGAGGTGTTTGAATATTTCATCTATTTTATAGACAACTATTTGAGATACGGATATATTTACTTGATGTGCCGCAAATCTAAGTGCTTTGATTAGTTCAAAGAATACGAGGCTGATGTGGAGAAACGACAAAGTAAAAGTATCAAGACACTACGGTAAGATCGTAGTGGCAAGTACCTCTTGGGAGAATTTAGGAGTCATTTATCAGAAGTAGGGATTCAATCCCAACTAACTGCAACTGGTACACCCCAACAGAATGGTGTAGGAAAAGGAAGGTATAGGACTCTTATGGAAATAAGTAGATTGATGAGTTATTAAGAATATTATCAAAATCATTTTAAGGATATACTCTGGAAACAGGAGTGAATATAGTACCTTCTAAAGTCAGAACTCTCTACTCATATAGAATTGCTGAATAGGCGTAAGCCTATTTCGAAGCATATTCGGATTCGGGTAGTCCAGCACATATGCAGGAGAGAGACAATGATAAGTTGGACAGAAATTCACTTGTTTGTGGGTTATCCTAGTGAAATGAAAGTAGGTTTATAGTCTTAAAAATCAGAAGGTCATTGTTAGCATCGATGACCGATTTTTAGAAAAGGACTATGTAATAAACCATGTGCCCATAAGAAAATTTGTTCTTAAAGGAAGTAATAAAAGGCATGTCTAATCTAGTACCAACTGTACAAGATGAGATACCACAAGGAAACTGCAACATGTATCACAAATGATACACAATTGCAGAAAATGCCTTGTCATAGTGGGAGGGTTGTTAGGCAACCTAAAAAGATTCATGTTTTGGGAGAGTTTTTGGACTCGATCCCTGGAGGACATGAACCTGATCTCCGGACATATAACGAAACACTCCAAGATAAAGATGCAACATCTTGGCAAAGAGTAATGAATAACAGAATTAGAATATATGTATTCTAATAAAATCTGGAAGCTTGTAGAACCACCAAATGGTGTAAAAGCCTTTGGGTGTAAAAGGTCGATAATAGGAAAGAGGATAGAAAGGAAGGTAGTAACTTTCAAGCGAGGCTTGATGAAGGAAACTTTTTCACTGGTAGCCATGCTTAAGTCTATCCGGTTCTTTTATCTATTTGGCGAGTGGATGTCAAGACGGCATTCTTTAATGGAAGTCTTGATGAAAGCATCCATATAAAGCAACTAGAAGGGTTCGTTCTGAAAAGAGCGTCTTGTGAAGCTCAATCGGTCATGGGTGGCGTAAAGCTCAGGTCTTGGAACATCCGGTTTATCAAAATCCGGACCTATGGATTTATTGAGTAAGCGGATAAGTCTTGTGTATCAAAAGGTGTGATGGAAGCGTGGTGGTATTTCTTGTCCTATCGTAGATAACATTTTGGTAGTTGGAAACAATATCAAAATGTTGTCAAAAGTAAAGGTATGGTTGTCGAATAATTCGATATAAAGGACTTGGGAGAATGGATATATTTTGAGATCAAAGTAATAAGGATCAAAAGAAAAATATATTTTACTTATCCCAAGCTTGATACATCGGAAAATCCTTGCTCGTTTTAAGTATGCAAAACTCCTCGACAGGTTTCTTACCTTTTAAGCGTGGAGTGTCTTTATCTAAAGAGATGTCTCCGATGACATCAAAGGAGATTGAGGAACGTGTAAGCGATTCTTTATGCTTGTGATTAAACAACCTAATGTATCTTATGCGAGATCAATCTATTTTGCAGGCGTAGTTAGCGAGATATCAAGTAACCCTAGACAAGGACGTTGGACTGCAGTAAAGCATATAAAAGTACCTTAGGTAGAGATTATATGCTAGCTTACAAGCCATTAATTTGGTCCCTATGGGTTACACGGATTTTGACTCCGATCGGATAAGAACGATAATAAGTCGACCTCGGGGTTTTGTGTTTACTTTAGGAGGTAAAGTCATAACTATGGAAGAGTGATAAGCGTAGGTGTTTTTCTGGACTCCACCATGAAGCTTAGTATATGGCAAGCCTCTGAGGTAGCCATAAAAGCTGAATGATTCAGATAACCTCAAGATAGACTTAGATATGATTTCCGGTTTGTCGAAAGATTATTACGATTTATTGTAATAATGTGGTGCAGTATGAAACTCGAAGAAACCATAAGTCTATAAATGCAGTAAACACGATAGAGCGCAACCCAATACGAGAAATCGTATAAGCGAGGAGAAGTTGTTCTCGCTAGATTCAGGTGATGACCTATAGATCCTTTCACCAAGGTCCTTAAGGCGAGAGCTTTTGATGGGCGTGTTGAAGGGTTGGGAATCGGATGTATGGCAACATATAGGACAGTCTTTTAGTATAAGTGGGAGATTGTTAGGTGTATACTAAAAGCCTAGCTTTTGGTATAAACATTTATGTAGAAATAAGAATCACGTTAGTCAAATCTACATTTATGATAAATGTAGTTGCTCGATTAATTTATATTGTAGATAACATGGTATGTGGTGTCAGAAGATCGTGTTATTGGTTCCTTATAAATTATAAGCAGTAACTCACGACCAAAATGGAAAGAACAAACCATTAGAAGGTCGTGAGTGTAATTAGGTATTAGTTTATCTTGACTATATAATTACACTAAGTACACTTCGAGTGTATTGAGTAGGACCATTTGAGGTCGTTTCTTTATACTTGACTTTATAAAGGACAAAGACCTCGATTATTATGAAGTGTGTGCTCTTAATCCTAATATAATAACAGCACGTATATTTGATATTTATTTCTTTAATTTATCGATGGGTGAGATTTAGTTCGATGAATCGATAAGCGATAAGTTGGAAATGGTATCACTTATAGTGTGTGTTGTTGATTATAGAAGGAAGCGTATCCTGAATCTGGGTTGATAATGTCCTCAAGAGGAGCTCATAAGGATTGTCGTATTAAACCCTGCGGGTGGACCTAGTACATCATGATAAGGTTGAGTGGTACTACTCTTGGACTTAGATATTAATTAAATGAGTTGTCGATAATTCACTTAATTAGTGGACATTCGATATCTTAAACACGGGAGACTAACACACTCATAATAAGAAGGAGCCCAAAAATGTAATTTGGGATTGGTGCGGTAGTTCGATAATAGTTCTCAGTGGAATGAATTATTATTGATAAAATTAAGTTGTGTTAAGGCGAACACGGGATGCTAATTTTATCGGGAGACAAAACCAATTCCTCCTCTCGGTCCTATCGTAGCCTCTTATTTATAAGTCTTATACCCACTATACCCACCTTCATACCCACGATAGGGGGCCGGCCAAGCTAGCTTGGGAACCAAGCTAGGGCCGACCTAGGTATAAGATTGGGTGGCCGGCCCTAGCTTGAACCCAAGCTAGTGGGGGCCGGCCAAATTAAATTAAAAAAAAAAATTAATTTTAATTTTTATTATGTGGAAGATATAATTTATTAAAGAGAATTAAAATTAAAATTAAAATATCTCTCTTGTAAAAGATCTACAAAAGATTAAAAAAAGAGATTAGATCTCTTTCCTTATTTGTAGATTGGTGAGATATTTTATTTTCTCTTTAAAAATTATTCACATGTTGTAAAATTAAAATTATAGAAATTTCCTTTTTATCAACCATGAAGAGATTTTGAAGAGAAATTTTATTTTTTAAAAATTTCCGGAAACAAATTAGGAAGTTTTAATTGTTGATTGAAACTTGTCCAATTTGATTTCATTAATGTGGTCGGCCATAAGATTTCAATTGGGGAAATTTTATTTTATTTTTCTCAATTAAATCATGTCAAGGAAATTGAGGAAATTTTATTGTAATTAAATTTCCTAATTTGCCTAGGCCAAGTAATATAAAAGAAGGGGTGAGGGTGCCTTCATGATATAACCTCTATTATTTTCTCTCCCACTTTTGTTCCTTGGTGTGGCCGGCCATCCTTTCCCTCTCTTCCTCTTGTGGTGGCCGAACCTCTCTCTTCCCTTGGAGCTTTTGTGGTGGCCGGATACTACTTGGAGAAGAAGAAGAAGAAGGAGAGGAAGCTAGCGTCTCTTGGAGCTTGGTTAGTGTTTTGATTTTCTTCCTTGGTGAAGCTTCTTTCTTTATGGCCGAACCTAGCTAGGAGGAGAAGAAGGTGGTTGGTGGTTTCTCATCTCGGAAGATCGTTGCCCACACAACGTCCGAGGTTAGAAGAGGAATACGATAGAAGATCAAGAGGTCTTTCTAGAAGGTATAACTAGTAGTTTTTCCTTTTCCGCATCATACTAGTTATTTATGGAAATAATACCAAATACAAGAGGCTTACGTTCTAGTATTTCGAATATGTTTTTCGATGTTGTGTTCTTTTGTTTTATTTATCCTTGTGATTTGATTGTTCTTTTCGGTTAACCTAAAGTTATTTTAGGAAATTAAATATTAGCTTTTTATAAAAGGTTTTGTCTAGTCGGTGGTGGTTGCTCCCATATCCAAGAAGACCATATGCCTCGCCACGTCAGTACTGGGAACCAATTATGGAAATTAATATTTAATGGAATTAATAACTTAAGGTGATTTGGGTCGAACGTGTTAAGTTCCGCAGGAGACCCAAGTCAAAACCTAAAAGAACGAATAGATTAAGTTTTGGATCAAACGTGTTAAGTTCCGCAGACGATCCAAAATTTAATTTAAAAGAACACATGGTAGTTAGGAAAAGGTTCAGACCTTTGTACAAAAATTTTGTACAGTGGAACCTCTAGGTTTTCCGAGTAGCAACCAACAATCCCTGTGATTTAAACCCTATTTGTACACTAGTCGGAACAATTTAGGGTAAAATGATATTTAAACCTTGTGATTCACACATAAGAGAGCAAAGTCAAGGGAGAAAGCAAAGGTTGATGTGGCCGGCAATTAGAGATATCAAACACTACAGGACCAACACAATGGGAAAATAGAGCAGGTTGAGGCAGTGCTCAATGGACCTACATCCCAGATTCAGTTCAGGTTGGTCCATTCTTGATGCCAAACCAAATCTAGCCTGTGTGATGGGCACGATCCAAGATCAAGCCCATCAATTATTCCCCTTGAATTTCACAACAGAGCCTTTCAAAAATATATAAAATTTTAAATAACAGGGGCATTATAGTAACTCTATCATTAGAGTGACTAAAATAATACTAAAAATTAAATAAAGATTCTTAGAATCCAATCTAAATACCATCCACCCCTCATCCATCAAATTCTGCATCTATTCTCATGGTTTTCACCCTCATCTCTCATTCTCATCTTTGAATTCTCATTCTCCATTCCCATCTCTCAAGTCAATTTTGGTTCTCAACCGTCAAGTCTCAAGTCACTGTTATATTCTGCTATTCCACTGACACTGAAGGTGCCATTGGCAAGGGCATTAGTACTTAAAATGTAAGATGACAGGTAAGGATTGTAGTAGCTAGAGGTCCATGAATACACTAATGAGACGCATAGTGATACTCAGATCACAACTACATGGATAATATTACCAAGATTCTCCATTGGGACATACTCCTTTACAGCCGAAATTGATGATGGCCAACATGTTGGTGTTTCTATGCGCATACAAAAGTATGTTTTTCGAAAAACACAAAACGGAAGTGTAATAATTTCCTAAATCATTAGGACATGCATCACACACATCCACAAGAATATGCATCATGTGTAGACATAATCGTAGAATAAAATTTCATTTAGAAATTATACTTGTCGGATGATGTGTAACGGAAACGACATCAACTACTAAACCTCACGAGATTGCTTCTATTGGTATCCACGCTGAGATACCTTTAAGATGATTTCACAAAGCCACAAGTCGTGTTTCCATTTCGGTACTAGCCGAAGGAAGGAGACGACGTGATACGAAAGAAAAATCCAAAGCCCAATTTGTGCCCCGCGGCTAGTTCAACCCAACGGCACAAAACCGGTGGCAGGGGCTCTCCGGTGGCTAGGGCCGGCGATAGGGTGGCCGACTGGAAGGCCTAGCGGCTGAGGTGGCCGACGGTGGGCTGGAGGCGGCAGCACAAAGGGGGGAGCCCCTTTTGATGGTCGGTGGCACAAGAGAGGGAGGAAGAGAGAAAAACCTAAAAGTCAAATCTCTTATTTTCTTTTCTTCTCCCATGAAGATGTATTTATACATCTCCATCTGGGTTTGATAAGTAAGATCAAACTCATACCCAATAAGCTATCCCTATCCATTAGCAATAGGTTTGGTTCAAAACCAAACCAATTTTGGTTCATGACTAAACTAAAATAGATCCAACTTGCCAACAAGAGGCGTGGCTTACTAATGCTCCCAACCCAATAAATATCTTCCATATTTGCCCTTCGTCCGGTGCTACCATACTTAATCATTTTCAATCTGAGAATCTCATTCTCAAACTTGTTTTATGACTTTCAGATATTCTCATAGTGCGCGTAACTTAATAGGTTCCTGATTATGTTGATCATTCATAATTAATCATTAATTATAAATTGATCGTAAATAACACCTAGTAGTATATCATAAAAATCTCAGTTGATTCCATAACAAATTCTAAACCCTAAAGCAGCTATATTTATCAGTGCGTCTATTCCTTTCATGCATTTTATACTCACTTAGTTCAGGACATGTCTATATGTCAGTCCCCACTAGACTAACTACGTCACACTTAACTTAAGTAATAGTTCCTTGTCTTGTAGATTCAAATTACTCAAACACGTGTCCAAGAAAATCATCCTCTTGATATGTTTTACTTTAGCCAAAGACTTACGAGTAATAATCCTGACAAGAGGCCTTAGGGTAAACGCCTCCTTTATAAAAGGAGTGGTGAATCCTCGGTGGACTATTCAAACATCTTCGGGCATATTGACTTATACCCAATCATCTCATCCCTATACCTCCTAAGAGATGTTTTGCTAAGATATCAAAGTATAAACCTCCACGACCAAGATGTCTTAAATACCTCGAGTCTAAAGAATCTTGCACTTGCACTTGAGCTGCAAGATCTTCATTGACATATAAAGAACCACATGAAATCTCATAGCAAGTCACATTCGATCAACTAGTTACCCTTAACTAACATTCACATGTTAACTCTTAACATCCTAATATTTCCAATTAGCGACGATCGGTTGCTTGGTTAAACCAAGGAGTATAACATGTGTTAGTCTCACAAAATACGATGTTCAGTCTCATCAATTCATTAACTAGGGAAGATACGTACATAATTAAACATGATGAGATTCTCACTAATTGTGAGAGAAATGCTATACATTTTATTGTGGACTTCATTAGTTGAGTTTAAAATTAAATCACATACATATAGAATGCACACTCAAATAGTGAATTTTATTTATAAAATAAATAAATAATACAATATTTAAGGCGATTGCCTTAGACACTCTCAAATATAACATAACCCAACATTAAAGGAGGCTAAGTTCATATGTTGCTAGCAATGGTGAAGTGATCAAATTTAGTTACTCTATTAATTAGCAAAATGTGGTGCAATGTGTTGGCAACAAAGGTCAAGATAAATCACGAGACGATAGAGTTAATTAGATCAAGGCTTCTCCCTCTTCAGTTCACCAAATTAGTTTTTTTTATTGATACCTCCATGCTTGTTCCCTGTTAATCTCCTTTAATTATACACAAATTTGCATGATATAGTAACAAAAGTATCTGATGCATGAACTGCTAATGCTTGTCTCAATGCCGCAAGCAAAGCTATAAGAGGAAAGAACCAAGTGTCTCATATGAATCACGAGTTGATCAACATCCAAAGGCAAGTGAACCAGAAAGTAGAAAATAGATTGAAATCAATTTCAAGGACCATTACTGATTATATTTATGATTATTAACCATAATTATGGCATATTATGTTATGCTTCTACCATATACTCGTAGATCCTCCTGCCTTATTTTATCTTGCAACTTGATCTCTTGAAGGTAATTTATATAATTTTTTTTCAATTGCTTCTAGAGACCTACACAACAATTTATGGAATTAGTTATGTTTATGTTTTTTTTTTCAGCGCAGATAGAAGCCAATAAGAAAATTGGGATTAAGAAGGTTGCCTATATGTAGTCAATGTTTTCATGATTAAACAATATAATAAGGAATTTGGACATTTCCTACCAATATTGAAGATTTGACTTCACCATGTAATAAATTTTTTATTCTCTTATTCTCCAATGTTATGAATTATTTTTTCACTTCTAGTATAGTGAGTACTCGGAGTATTTTGAGCATGACAATGTCTTAGGATAACCCACTATGACTAGCACAATAATTGGTGGATTTGATCTTCTACCAACCTAGAAAGATTGCTTTATCAATTAACCATATAAAAACCATAAAACTCAGAAACAATATTCTTATAGTTGACTCACTTTATCCTCGTCAGAATCACTTTCTGAACTGCTACTTTCTTCTCCTTGTTTGGATACAGCACCAACAGAACCATTCCGACTGGCAGCTGCACTATTTTTAATTGGAGTGGAGGCAGTTTTAGCAAGTTCCTGCACCAATACAAAAACAATCACCAAAGAGCATCAAAGTCTGTCTCAGTGACTATTTATGTAAGAATGTGAGACAGAGGGACTAAAAGTGAAACGCAATGTTATGTTTGAAGAACTTTACATCATCCGAAGAAGAATCCTCACTGCTACTAGACTCCTTGGTAGAAGCCTTTGCTGACTTACTTTGCTTCTTTGGAGGAACTTTAACCTGCATTGGCAACTATTTCATGTGTGTTAATTTTTATCGTCCATGGCATAGATGAAAAATTAAATTCTTATTTGGGTGCATATGAAATTTTAATTTTTTAATAAAAAGTATTTTTTGAACTTTTAAAGGAAAAAAAAAAGTAAAAGTACTGATTTTGATTTATCTAATTTATGGAAGCTAATTGTCACCAATGGAGTAGCATTGGCAACAATTGGTAAAAAGTTGGGTAAACGCTGAATAGCTCCTTGAGTTCGCAAGGGAGAGAAATAAATCAATCACAAGAGATAACTTTACAGAGTTTAAATCAATTACATGTTACATTAAAAAAAAAAATCCAAAAGGCAGTTAACACTTAACAAACCTCTTCTTCTGAGTTGGATGAAATCTCATAATCCGAATTACTAGCTTCTGGTTTTCTTTTAGATGGGACCTCCTGCTGAGCCTTCTTAAGCTTCTTGATATCCTCCTTCTGGACAACCATCTAATGACAGATGCAGAATTCTTTGAATGGGTGAATTGTGCAATGATATTTTATATGGAAAATAATAATATGCATAATTATAATACTTAAACATGGTTGCCTGTAAAGAAAAGTCAAAAGACCACAACTAAGTTGTTAAGAAGATTTAATTGATTAAAACTATTGATGAGGGGATTAAAAGAAGGATTCAAATAACGGAGAGAGGACAAGCTTGTGGGTTCTTTCATCAGAGAATCGGAGAGGCAGAGTGCAGCGCATAGAAAGAAGGAAAGGAAAAAAAGGTAATGAAGGTGGAGAAAAGAATAAGAGGGAGGAGGGGAAAGAATGTGGGGATTGAATAGGGAGCTGCAAACATCATCTTGGGGTAGAACTCTGCAGTAAACAGAGGAGAAGAGGGAACCAAAGGATAAAAAAGAGAGAGAATAAAGGAGAGGAACAGCAAGAAAAAAGAAATAATTTAGCGTTTCTGGAATTGAGGAAAATAAGGGAATGAGTTGAGAAAGAATACACTTTCTAGCTTCAGGGAAAAAGAGAGGAAGCTGTTTTTGTGTTCATTGATTAAGTAAGCTCTCTTCCTTAACTTTGGAAACATCCTGATACCAAGGTCTAAGACATAGATTCTATTTCTTATAATTGCAACATAAGATATAGATTCTATTTGATTGTGGAATTTATTTAGTAGGGAGAACTTGAATAAGGATTAAGGCTTCAACGAGGATCATCATGATGAAGACTTGTGCTAAAAAATTTGTTCCAAAGGATAAAGAATCAATTTTTAACACCATATCGTGGTTTGATTGATATATTAAAGTAAATAAAATATAAGATGATAGAACCACTAAAACACTATTTACATTATTGATTAATGTTACTTGTTATATTTCAAATAAAATGAAAGAAATGATTTATTTGAATCACTAGTTTTGAGGTGAAGGCCAACCCACAATAGAGGTTATACATTGGTCATATTGGCATGATAGTATACTATTATATGGAGTTAATCCAATTATCAAGTAACTAACACAGGTTACCTGGGTTAAGTTTTGCATTTTGATCAGTCAGTGGTTTTAGCCTAAATCTAAGAATAATTATTTGGCGAATGGATTGAATTTATGTTATTGTTTTTACTACGACGTCAATTTAAGTTACTTGGAATAACACTATTGATGGTTTTTTATTTAAGCTTTAGTAGTTTGAAGGTAAAAATTGACATAAAATGTAATATTGCTTATGTGCTACCAGCCCTTACTTGGTCTATACTGAATATGTGGTTAAAAAATATTACCAATAAAAGAATACATGCTTCAAGAGACTCTGGGTAAAGCAAAACTTGAGTGGAGAGTATCCTAGTCATTCTTGCAAGGACTTTTTATTAGAAAGCCTTCTTGTAAATTTTTTATATGTATACATGTGTAGAGACCCTACTTATAATGGTTTTGTAGGAAGCTCAGCAATTAAATGCTTTTTCTTCAAAAACCCCACAACCCTCACTCTCCCTTTCTCTCCTTTTCTTCTCTGATTCTTCTTTCTTGTTCATCACACTTAGCTGTTTTGGTTCCCTAGCCTTCGCTCCATCTTCTTTTTTGTTTGCCACCCTTCTCCACACAACCCAAGAGCTTGTCCCCTTCTCTCAATCCTTCTTTTTATCTCCTAACCAGTTAAATTCTTTAATGGGTTGTGTTTAGGAAAACACGTCTGATAAAAATGGATTATTCTGATCAGCCCTTACATAATATTGCTGATAAAAATTCTATGTAAAATGAACACAAACTATTAAAAAACATTTGATATATACATATTAGAATTTCTGCAAGCAATACCTCATTTTCCATATTTACTCAGTCTATCTTGCATGGACAGTCGAAGCAATTTTCATTCATGAAAGATAACAACTTGATGAATAAATTGAAAAAAAAAAAAAGTAATAAGATAAATAAAGAAGTCATGTCTTTGGAAAGAAACTCTATATTACTAGTTAAAATTTAGGAGTATAGATGTCAAGTAGTAATACAAAATGGGTTCAGTTGATTAATTTTTTGTTATCGCATGCTAGTATTTTTCGAGTTCAAGTGACACCACGTGAGACAATGTAGCTAGGCTGGAACCACCTCAGTTTCTGTCTTTTGCTTCTTGGCTACCACTGAATCTAATACCTTTCCAGCATCCCTCTTGCCTGGAGAATGAAAGTATAAACAAATTTAACATAGAGGGGGAAAAAATGTAAGAGCCTTGAAACTCAGACTAATAAGATATCCTAACCTTTTGTACCAGATTGTCCTGATACTGCTGAAACAGCTGGCGCGACCTGCATGGCAACAATCATCAATAAATACTTTTCAACGAAGTGTCTCCATTACTTCCTGAGTTCCAGTATTAAAAATTTAGCATTACCTGAATATTAGTTTTCTTGTTTGACTTGCCCATTTCTGATACTTCAAGTTACTGAGTTTAGGCTGGAAAAAAAAAAGAACTTGCTGAGACAAAGGCCGAATCAAATTCACCGAGCCCAGAATACTTGACAAATTGTAGAAGTAGGTAACGTAACACAGATGTTTCAAATAAAAACCACGGATTAAGTGGCAAAAAAAAACAGTTCGATAAAATGCTCATTAAGAAAACAACAAATGGAAACCCAAAACTCTTAGCTATTTTTACTTACTTATCGTTATCAGACAAATGTTATCATCTATATAAGAGCATGATAAAAAATCGAAACTTGTAGCAGACCGACTAAAGCATACGTATCAACCAGGTATGCGACCCTGGAGCAACGTTCTCCGTGTAACACAGATCCATACGAAAAGATCAAAATAAAACAGAGATCTGATTTGAGAGCCGCTGCAATAAAACAGAAGGCAGCAAGAATTTAGCTAGCTATCGAGGTCAAATCACTTACGCCAAGAGTAAAGGCGAGGAAGAGGCGGAGTCTCGGCCCCAACTATGAGCGCTAGGGTTTTGGAGAGGGTTTGCGAGAAAGGGACCGAGGTTCTTATATACCGAACTGCGATGAACGCTCTCGTCGAGCTGGAGGGAGTGCGAAGCAGGTGCGCCGTGCGCGGCCGTTGTTTCTTGTCTACGTGGCATCATGTGTTTTTTTCATAATGATCCCTATAAGGTTTTCAAATTGGACTAAGAAAAACAAATATTTCTCTGCAATGGCAATTCCTGAGAGCTAAGATATCGCAAACTTATTGACTATGAATTATCTATAAGTCTGTAACCCCTTTTCGTTCATTTGCCTCCATAATGCTGTTTAGTTAGATCATTGCTGAATTGTTTAGGAACTTGTAATTTTGATTTTAAATACTTTATTTGTGAACTTATTCTATTCTTGATACTTTGAAAATTAGATATTAAGATGAGGATGTTGTGGCAGCAACTTTTATATTTTTTTTCATTAATTTTTCAATGTTTAACTTTTTGCTAGAGTTGTTTCCTTTCCTTTTTTTTAAACAAATTGCTTAAATAATTGATTTCCTTTTTTTTTGTTCGAGTATGTTGGAGATAATTGTACAATTGTAATTCTTAGTATGAGATAAGAGATTTTTAGCGCAATGAATTTCTTTATTGTTTAAAAAAAGAACTTGAAGAAAATATGAATATAATGATAGCAAGATCACTAAGTTGAAAGTCACTTGTTTTATCGTAAGTTGAGTTTGATATTATTATTATTATTATCTTGACTTAAGAAAATTTTCAAATCTAAATTCTAAAACCAGTACAACTTAATCTTCAAATTTATTTATTGTTTTTTCGAGTTATACAGTTAATATTCCTTAGAAAATTTAAAGATTAGCCCTCAGTATTTCCCTGGTGGTTTAAAATTAAATTATGAAAACATTCAAACAAATTCTCCTACTCAGACCGAAATATTTTTTTGAAAATTATGAAAAAAATGAAACTGATCCTTTTAAAATTATTAGTGAAATTTATAATTCAATTAGAATTTCAAATAAAGTTATAAAATTTTATTTGACCTGAATCGATCAAAGAAAATAAAATTAAAAAAAATTAAATCAAATCAAATCAAGTTCCAGTCCATCCAAAAGGTCCAAATTAAATCTATTAAATCTCATCTGCTCATATACTCCAATTCAGATCCACTCGTGTTGGATACAAATCTTCATCCAAACCCTCTAACCCAATATTTATTGACCTACTAGACATCAGACCCAGACAAGCGTTCATTCTACGCACCGCAATCCAACTCTTAATGGATCTGAACCTTCAATAACCCAAAACCCCACCAACAGGTAGGATCCCTACATGAAATGAACATGATTAACTAACAAATTGAATACATTATTACTAATCATCCACGTTAGTTAGTAAAGATTATTTCTCTATGTAGTATAATTAAGTATAAGGAACTTGAAATGTTATTAAAGTCGTGAATTGAAAACCAACCTTTACCATCACCCAAAAAAAGAGGAATACTCTATAACTTTAACAAATGTAATAGCTGAGTGCGGGGAAAACTAGCCCAACTGTAAACTCATGTGTAAGCGTAAGTAGGTGTCATAGAAAGTTTGATACCTCTCAAGTTTCAGGTTAGAACAAAAATGAGAATCCTTATACGAGGATTATCAACCTGTAGATTTATATAACTTTCTGATAGTTTTACAACAATTTACAGAAAAAGGATAGAAAAGAATCACTTTTTTCTCTTTTCTTAAACTCCGATTAAGAGAGCACAACACAAAAAGATAAGCCAACTCCATTGTAATATAAACTCGAAGCATTGCTAAGCAAATCTTAGTTTAAGAAATCAAATGAAAAGGCATAAAAGATGCGACATTAACAATCGTTAAGTCTCATGCAACTGCGTGTGAGATTAAAGAAGCATTCAGATCAATTGAATGGTCTACTTTGTGTCTAGAGACCTTAAATTGCAAGAGCACAAAGTAGCGTAAATCATCTGACTACAAATTATCATGTTGGCACTTGGAAGCAAAAAAATTACCCAGTAAAATAAGCAGTTCCATGAATTGAATATGCCCAACCCTTAGAAGTCCATGAATTATATGAATGTGATACCTGAATTAGCAACCCATTACTGCACAGTTGTAGACGAAAGCGCCAGCTCTTTCTCTAATAGAAAGCACATCCCACTCTGCTCCACCTGCATTTCCATCTTCAGGCCGCCAGTAATGCAGAATAATTACTTCACCTTGAGGCCCTCTATGACCACCAATCACTAACAGTTTATCGCCACATGCCTTGAAAGCAAGGCCCCAACCATTGGAGTAGTCGGCTCTCACTGGCAATCGTTTTACGACATTCCAGGTGTTATTTGCCTTGTCGTACTTCTTAACTTCATTTGTAGATTGATCTGCAGCATAAAGCTGATTATTTACAACTGCAACAAGAGGTGGAGATTGAGTAGCTCTATTACCGCCAGGATACATATCCCTAATTCTTCGCCATACCCTTGTTTGAAGATTATATTCCTCACCACAAGTTAAAGAATCTGTATGGTTGGACATGCCCCCTATAACATAAAACTTACCATCCATAAAGAAGCCAGAACATAATCTCCTTGGGACAGTCATATCTGGTAGAGTCTCCCAAGTGCCAGTCTCTGAATTGTACATCTCCACACATTTTGAAGTGCGACCATGTGAATCACTTCCACCAGCAACGATAGCAATTTCCCCAGAGCCCCCAGATCCAAAAAGGCAGCGAGATAAGTTCATAGGTGGGCATCTAGACCAGTCACGCCTTACTAAACTGTACATCCATATAACAAAGCCAGATACTTCACGTCCAAAAACAAGCAGCTGGGTTCCCACAGCTAGAGATTCCTTATCTGCACAAGAGAAGCAATCATCACATGGCATCCTTGGCAACCTCATCCATCTACGCCTGAAAGGATCAAATGCTTCCCAAGGCATTAGACTACATGCCAAGTAAACCCAGTGCTCAATAACACAATGCTGTCTCCTTAATTTATAAAGACAACCACTACGAATCAGTGAGTTAAACCTTCTGTTCAGACAGGCGAGTGAAGGGTAGTCAGACCTACATATGAAGGCCAGACAAACTAGTGCAACATCATCACAGAGTCCAGGAAAAAAACTATCATTAGATCTTTGATCAGTATAACTATCTCCAGTTTGGTTGCTCACCATAAGCTTTTTAGCTTTCAAGCCTCTAACACTCAAGCTATCAACATTCACAACTTTATCAAATGCATCCTTGTCCTCCTCCTTCACCAGTAAGCTCCCATTATTTTCTAAAGGTAGGCAAGCCAATAAATACATGTGAAAAGAACCACACTCCTGACTAAAGGATCCTAAAAGCTGTAACAGATAACTTGGAGTGGCAACCATGGTTCCCAGTTTGCAATGTATTTCCTTTTCTCTCAAGATTGCTTGCATGAGTAGTTTGACTATCAGCAATCATATAATTATACCCAGCTCGCTGAAAAAAGCAATGTTAAGCTCTCAAAAAAGAAAGGAAATATAATTAAATCACGTGTAGCTATTACTGTATTACAAACATTAAGGTCATATGCAATCTAATGTTATTACTGTATTACAGACTAGCAAAAAAGTGTAATACAAAAGTTATCACTATTAATTTAGTATCATGGGCACACAATTGGGTAAACAACAATCAGACATTGTGCTAATGCAGAATGGATCACATAAATCAGAACTGATGCAACCTGGCCTATGTAATCTGGGTTACTACAATTTGTATGATGGAAGCAGTCTTATTGCAAGGCCAAGGTTGTATAAATAGACCTCTACATCCCAAATGTGTGAGAAATTCAATCTTTAACTGAGGATTTTAGTGTAGAATGGTATGCGGAGGACAACTGTCTATAAAGAACTATTGTACCAATTATGTTCCAACCATTTTGAAATGTATAATGCTAGAAAACAGAATGTAACACTATTCTTAGGGTACACACAAACACAACTTTGGCAACTATAGTACTAGAAATAGCAAGAAGAACCAAACCAAGTTGTATTAGAAATGAATGGGGCATGATTGTATAAATTTTGGGCAGTGCTAGGGATGGTGACAATTAATGTCTTGTACTAATAATAAGAAGAAAAAAAATCATCATATAACTCATTTCGATCAATTTGTCCATTTTTACCCAAATGAATCTTTTCCTTTTGAACTACTGCTACTACATTTGAGTTTTGCCTAAATGATTTTGCTTTCAAACTACCAATACTTTGGCACACCAAGGTCAAAATAACTATTATGTATTACAACAAGGTTACAAAAATAAGATGACAGATACATGGAAAAAGTATCAATAGAATGATGTTAACGTTGGACCCCAAAAAAATGACGAAGATGATAAATAGTGCACACATATGTCCAAAATATCATGCTTATAGTAAAATATAGGGAAAGAGGATCCAGTACAAGGATGTTCAAGTTGGACCAAAAAGATAAAGACCAAACAGTGTGGATTGTAACAAACTGTATCAATAAGGTTTTCTAAACAAGAATTTTGTTGTTCCACTCTTATGTTTTTCATATAATGTATGCAATATGGAATGCATAATTGAATTAATTACATACTCATCACTGAATCACAATAAAGAATTGAGGAAAAGTGAGTAAATATATACAAAGAAGCATATACTGTTGACTGAACATACAGAAATTTAGGTGTATGTGTGAAGAAACATGTCATGGTTAGAAAATTCATGATAAAGATGACTTGAAATGCTAAATTACTTAAAGAGGTGAACAAATTTTGGCTTCCCAATTGAATCCTGGAGCTGGAAGTGAGTAGTATGAGTATCATCTATAGCATTGACAGCTAGATGGGTTCAATCATGGATGATCGTCGGTGTAGGACCACGATTTAATTTTCTTGAGTTCATACATAAATCAAATTAATTCATTGGCCACGCCAAGTTCCAATATTTAGTTGGTTGGTAGATACAATCTATACAGAGATGAACTTTCAAATAGCATCAATCTCATGAAGGCTAGTAGCAAAAGCATCAAGCCAAATAATAGGCAAGTCAGTAAACATTCAGCCTTCTTAAACCATGTCTGAGGTCCGACAACATGAAAGCAACCAAACTAGAATGGCATATTTCTTCCATACATAGATCTCATAGTAGTGGGATTTATAAAAGAGATACAACAACCACATTTTTTTAGCATTCAGGTGCCTAGTATATTACTTTTCATTTGACAATTTGGGAGTTGTAGATTTGCAGGAATATTTGTATGAGGCACACTTCCAAGAAGTTCATTTACGAGATGGAATCCTCTGGGAGAAGATTGACATTATGTTGCAAAAGAGTTTCCCTCCACCTCCAGGTTTGAGCTGTAAATAATCAACCACCACTCAAAGTAGCAAATTTTTTTTTTTTCCATTTTTGCAATTTAGGTTCTAGATCAAGGTCTCATGGAACATTTAGCACCCCAGGAACAGCATTGTGTGTAGATTTCTGAATTGTATGGGACATTAAAAAAATAGGCGAAAATGGCAACATTTGTTCTTCAAAAACCTTCTCTTACCATTACTTCACCAAGATTTAAGATGCAGTGACATGATCCCATCAAGATTTCATATTCCCTTTCCAAATAAAAGAGCACACAAAACAACCTAACATATATTTTAGAGTGTGGGAAGTCAGAACAACTACCCTGTTTCGGATGTGATTTCTAGGAGGCTACGTTTAAATCTACTCTTTGATGCTATTCAATGCAGTTATGTTTATGTGACACAATAATGTGATCTCTAAGAAGAATCAAGTTTTCCTCCTTTGGATCCCTTGGCACCACAAACCCAGCTTAAACAGTAGCTTTTTCTCACCTAAATTCTGAACATGAGCAACCTGAGTTCAGAAAAGGCAGCATTTATAAGATATAAGTGAGGCCCTTTTTGAGATTGGGGCGGGTTCTCTGATCAACAACATAGGCCTACTCCTTAATGTTTAGTCCCATTCACCCCCGCTTGTGCACATAAGTGATACATATACGAATTTCATACATTGCGGTGAAACAGCAAGGTAGTCCCTACAGAGCATGAAAATCACTATACACTCTCCAGAGGCCAGCTCAGGAAATATTTCATTTTCAAGATACACATTAAAATTATTATTTTATGTTTTCTTATTAATTGAATGGAAACACATTGTCATACTTTTTTTTATAGCAAGCTCACATCTTTTGGGTTTAAAGCTGCGGCATTCACTCTATTGATGAGCATCGAGTCAAATGCAGATCGTCTTATACCAATACGCAGCAAAAACAGAAGAGTTGCTGGGAAAATGATCGAATAAATGATCAGAGATGTGATTTTACCTCATAGGATAATAGCCATCGAGTCTTAATTATTCACGATAACACTTCCAGCGCATCATCCGCTCCTTCCCTAATTCCCCACAAACGGCATTCCGTATCTAAGACACTAACAAGGAACCCAAGATCTCAATATCCAAGAATGAGCTTCTACATCAGAAGACCAGCTAAAAAAAAGAACCCTATGAATCAGAATCAAATCCACTTCCATAATCGAAAGTTGCCAAAAAAAACAATGAAGAAAGGAATCTAGCTTGCATCCGCAAGAAATCAAAGACCTTGACAAAAGGATCTCAAGCCAAACACCTCCAAGGGAATCGATCAAGGGCGTGGCCAAGGTCCCAGATCCACCAACGGCGATCGAAGGGAGGGTCCGTCCGATCGCCAAGAACAGGCCATCGAGCGAAGCAAATCGGCCGAGACACGAGATCTGTCAGTCGGCACCACCAGATCAGATTCGGGTCGTGGAAACAACCATCGTGAACACCTAGAAGCGATCGATTCGCCGCCGCAGAGCGGAAGACAGAGGGGGGTAGACATCCCCCGTTTGCGAGTCGATACTTAAATGGAAGCCGGAACCTGGGGGTTTGCATCTGGGGCAAAACGGTACTTTCCTACAAGGACAAACGAGAATAAATAGCGTTATAATTCAAACTGATCAGCCACCGTCCGTTCCCTACGATCCAGGAGATGCACGACAGGCATGTCGTCCGTATAGAATAAACATATGCTGACCAGCGTAGTGTCAATCTAGATTCACGGCCGCACGGGAGGGAGGCCAGTGTAGCTGTTAACTTCCTGCTCGGACCACCACCCTCTACGGACGCTGGAAATCGAACTCCTCGGTCTGCACCCACGGGACCACCGACGTCACCCGGCGTCACAACAGCGGCTCCCACTCCACCGGCCTGACTCGGGTTCGGCTGCGGGTAGATACGCTCAGGTACACGTTACTGTTTCAAAGTGGGAGTTATATGTTCACCCCGCTCACTAAACCCACGCTCCCCCTCTGGGTCTGCGTCTTCCAATCGATTGCGACAGGAAAGGCGTGGATTTGGAGTGGAGATGGGTGACTTTATCCTTTGGCTTTCGCCAGGCTGTCGAGTGGATAAGCGAAGAGTAGCGGGGAATTCTATTTTCAACTCAACGGTAAACGGGGAGATAACGGCATATTTCTATAAAAGGAAATAGGTGGCCACAAACAGGCGCAGAAAGATCAGGGAATTACGAGAAAGCCACCGAATCGGATAGGCCGATTGCTCGGCCTCCCTCGTCCTCTCTTCCCCTTTGCCTTTTTTAGTAGTTTCTCCGCTCGCTTTTTGACCTGCCGTTAACTTGCCGAAGCATGCCGTGACAGATTTTTTTCGTAGATTCCCGTTTTCGCCGTTAGGGTTTTTTATTAAGTTTTTAAATAAATTTTGTAAATAGGTAAATTATATAAAAAAAATCATATATTCTATTGCTCTTGTCTACTCTATTTCCCAAAAAGTAATTAATTTATTTTTATATTAATTTAAAATAGGTAAAAATTATAAAAAAAACAAAATGAAACAGTATTTTGGGAAAAAGGACGATATCGTTTGGTCGACCACTGTTTTGTTTTTGATGCATTTAATTATTTGGCAGCTACTTCAATTACTGAAATGTTTTTTTCCTATTAAATTTAGTAGTTTCTTATCTTGTTGGGAGTTGGAATTTCTTACAAATAAAATTAATTGTATATTTTTAGAATTAATCAGATGAAACTCTTTATTGCTGTCTCTTTTCTTTTATATGCCATATTTTTCTTTAAATAATTAATCAAACATGCCCTCAAAGGCATGATTTTTCACTTAGAAATTCATTTTCAGTGAAAAACACGTTCTTATAACGGTTATAACGGTAAAGTGGAGAAAAATCCTCAATTCCATTCTTAATTTTGCATGCAGTCCCCCTATCTAAAAAAGTTTGTTTCCACTCCCTATATGCAAAGTTTCCTTTGTTTCAACTCCCCTCATGTAAATATCATGACCAAATTGTCCTCAGATGTTTTAGGTATAAAAAATTTAAAAACGAGTATCATTCTGATTAAATTCAGTACTTTATAACTAGAATTCAGTACTTTATACTAGAATTGAGTATATTTTCTATCAAAATTAATCCTCATATTTTTCGGTACAAATACTTTAAAAATGAGTATAATTTCTATTAAATTCAGCACATTAAATTAGAATTGAGTATATTTTCTATTAAATTGAGTACGATATTTTTCATGCTTAATATAATTACTCAAAAATTCAACATCATTTACCATTTAAAGAAAATCTAGTAAATTTTTCATCCAATTGAGTCATTTAAAGAAAATCTAGTATAATTTCCATCTAATTGAAGTGAAAAAAAAATCGTACTCAATTTGATAGAAAATATACTGGATTCTAATTTTAATATACTGAATTTAAGAGAAATGATACTGATTTTTAGATTTTTTATACCCAAAAATATCATGGGCAATTAGGTAAACATATTTGACTAGGGAGTGGAAACAAAGTTTTTCATCACTAGGGAATGCATATAAAATTTTGTTTATCAATAGAGAGTGCATGCAAAATTACCCAGATTTTATAAATATTTTTTAAGTTTTATATTCGCTATTTTGCATATGTAAGCACTGTTTGATGGTGAATTTTTCTTCTTGTACTCCTTTTTTTTTCCGTATAAGACACTGTTATACCCATTTTTCTCTCGGATAAAAGAAATTTGATTACTTAGGCTTAGTTTATTTAAGCGAGTAAATGTGTGCAAGGTGCAAATTAATGAAAAATATATCTTTATAAAAATTATGACTATTTTTCACCTCTGTAAACGGTGAAACGGACTTTTAGATAACAAGAATTCAAATTTTATCCCGGATCCTTACGAAGAGTTCAAATTATTTGTAACTTTAGATCCTCCGTTGGATCGTACTTTTTAATTTATTTTAACGATTGATCCGGTAGTAAGAATAGGGGACCCTGTCCTATGGAGTAACGCCACGTGGAAGTCACAGTGGCAGTTGTCCATCCGGAGAGGGCCGGGTCCGACCGGCCGGCCGTCCGGTGCAATCGAACGTCCGGAGAGGGATGGGTCCGATCGGCTGGCCGACCGGACGATATTCGACTGATGGTTAAAGGCGCCCTGTCGAAATCAGGGTTCCGGCGCTCAATGGGAAAGGTCGTAAAGTCGAGCGGACTGCACGCTCGGCCAAAGCCATAAGGTAACACTGCTAATAGTCTCCACAAAGTATGTGATGGAAAATCTCCCCAAGTAAACCACCGCATATGTCCGGCCGGATGTTGAGGTTGCTGTTCGCCCGGACGCCAGATCTGGAGCAATGGGGAAAAGGACAAGGAATGTCTTTTTCTGACAGCAGGTATGTTTCGCGTGTAGGCCATGCTCCAAATCTTGTGACAGGGGATTCCGTTGTCCCATCGAGGACATGCTGAGACTGTAGCAGTATGAGTTAGGGAAGCTCACTGACAAGTCCTTACTGGGGTATGAGTCATGGACACGTGTACACCTCGGCAGGTGTACACTCACTTCTTCGCTGCCCTATATAAAGGCCCTCATTCTTCGCCGGAGGTAGGCATGCTACGATTTTTGGAGCCGCTGCTTTGTTGCTTGCTTGCCTGACTTCAGCGTCGGAGGGTCGCCGCCGGGAACCCCTTCCCGGCCCGACTTTTGTGCAAGTTCGCCGGAGCTTCGGGAGACTGGCCGAAGATCTACGTCAGCGACAAGGAGAGCGCCCAGTGCCCAGCGTCCGTTGAGTCAGCGTTCGGACAGGATCAATTTGGCGCCGTCTGTGGGAACGCTCCTGCATCCGATCGGAAGCAATGGACGAGGCTGGACGACAACACATGGTGACGCTTTCGAACGAGGAACTCGACGCTCTGATCGAGATAAGGGCCGCCAAGCTTGTGGAGCAAAAACAGAAAGCCACAGCCGAGCGGCCGGAGCAGCAAGCAACATCAGCGTCTGGTGGTCGAGCGGAAGCACCACCGCCCACCGTTGCATTTCATCGAGCCCTATTCCGCACCCCTGAAGCCGTACCAGCTCATAAAGATAGGGGATCTTCTTCGGATGAGATACCTAGACGAGATGACAGAAAGGGGAAAGCCCCCCGAGCGGACGCATCACCCGAGAGGATTAATCGCCAATTTTCAGAGGCTATTCTGAGAGATCCTCTGCCGAAGCACTATGTGCCTCCGACGATCGGCGAGTATAATGGGACAACTGACCCAGATGATCATCTGGGTAAGTTTGATAACACAGCTACTCTCCATCAATACACAGATGGAGTAAAGTGCCGAGTTTTTCTTACTACTCTCTCGGGATCGGCTCAACGGTGGTTTCGGAGGCTGCCGGACGGATCCATCACAAGCTTCAAGGACTTCCGAACGACCTTCCTCCACCATTTTGCGAGCAGTCGGCGCTACCAGAAAACGAGCGTGAGCCTGTTCGCCATCAAGCAAGAAGCCCGTGAATCGCTCCGAGCTTACATCCAGCGATTCAACAAAGTGGCGATGGATATTCCAACGGCCACTTCGGAAACCATGATGAATGCCTTCACACAAGGCCTAGTGGATGGGGATTTTTTCCGATCACTCATCCAATAGCCGCCCCGAGATTACGATCACATGCTACACCGGGCTAACGAATACATCAACGTGGAAGAAGCGCAAGCGGCCAGGAAAAAGGAAACTCCACCGAAGGGAAACAGCACGCCGCTCATCAACCGCCTAGAGGACCAAGGGCCGAAGCAATCCGATCCCCCCACGCCAGGTCCCATGTGCAAGAGGTAGCTGCCGCCCGGCCCAAGCCAAAGAAGAGATGGACCCCCGATGTTCTGCTCCTTCCACCGGATGGATACGCACAACACAAGGGATTGTCGAAGTCTTCCCTTCGTGGCTCATCCTATGCCCCGGAATGCCGGACGACGGTCCCCCTCAGTCGACAGGCAACAGAGAACTCACGAAGCCGATCGGACGCGAGCTGATAGGCCACGGCAACAGACTCCCTATCGGCATCGTTCTCCAAGGCAGGAGAATCACCGAGCGTCCAGAGAACGGTCCCGACCGACCGCTCGGGAAGAGGAAAATAGAAGCAACACTTCCCGAGGCGAGATCAACGTTATTGCTGGCGGGCCGACCGGAGGAGACTCCAACCGAGCTAGAAAGACGAGCGTCCGGCAGCTCCAGATTCATGCGGTCGGCTATAGCCGAGAACGAGCGGAAGGACCCGAAATTAGTTTCGGGCCCGGGGACTTGGAAGGAGTTGATGTACCCCAAAACGATGTTCTGCTCATCAAAGCGGTAATAGTCAATTACACTATTCATCGCGTGTTTGTTGACACAAGGAGCTCAGTCAACATCATGTTCAAGAAGGCGTTCGATCAGCTGCAAATTGATCGAGCCGAGCTGTTGCCCATGACAACTCCGCTCTACGGGTTTACGGGTAACGAAGTTCAGCCGGTCGGACAGATCCGGCTGGCTACCTCGCTGGGAGAAGAGCCGCTCAGGAGGACAAGAACAACAAACTTCGTGGTGGTCGACTCTCCCTCGTCCTACAACGTCATCTTGGGACGACCGGCGCTCAGCGAATTCCGAGCGGTCATCTCAACCTTCCATCAGAAGATCAAGTTCCCCGTAGAGGACAAAGTGGGAGAAGTACGGGGAGATCAGCTAGCAGCTCGGCAATGCTACATCGAGATGGTCCGAGCAGAAGCAAATTCCGCTCGGAAGGCGCTTCGGATCGAGGTAAACGCCATCACAGAAAAGCCTCCCTCTTTAGTTTATGAAGAAAAAGAGGAAGTGCAGATTCACCCATCCGGATCGGAGGCCACGACTTTTATTGCGTCCGATCTGGAGGAGAAGCAGAAAGAGGAGCTGATCCAATGCCTCCGAAGAAATCATGATGTCTTCGTCTGGTCGACACATGAGCTGCCCGGAATTTCGCCGAGCATAGCGCAGCATGAGCTACATGTCCGACCGGACGCACGGCCCGTAAAGCAAAGAAAAAGGGACTTCAGCATCGAGCAGAATTCCATCATCCGAGCGGAGGTGGAAAAACTTCTGGAGGTCGGCCATATACGCGAGGTGCAGTTCCCGAGTTGGTTGGCTAACGTAGTATTAGTCTCCAAGCCAGGCAACAAGTGGAGAGTGTGCATAGATTTTCGGGATCTCAACAAAGCTTGCCCGAAAGATTTTTATCCTCTTCCCCGGATAGATCAGCTGGTGGACTCTACGGCCGGATGCGAGTTAATCTGTATGCTCGACGCCTACCAGGGCTATCACCAAGTGCCGCTCGCCCGTGAAGATCAAGAAAAAGTCAGCTTCGTGACGGCCGACGGGACTTATTGCTATAATGTTATGCCGTTCGGATTGAAGAATGCAAGGGCCACCTATCAGCGCTTGATGAATAAAGTATTCAGAGAGCAGATCGGGCGGAATCTAGAAGTTTATGTGGACGACATTCTCATTAAGTCCGTCCGAGCGGCCGATCTCTTCAAGGACATGGAAGAAACCTTCCGAACGCTACGCAAATATGGAGTCAAGCTTAATCCCCAGAAGTGCCTGTTCGGAGCAAAAGGAGAGCGTTTTTTGGGGTACATAGTAACCGAGCGGGGCATCGAAGCAAATCCCAGCAAGGTGAAAGCCCTACAAGATATGACGCCTCCAAGAAATACAAGGGAAGTGCAGCGTTTGACCGGTCGGATAACCGCTCTGTCCAGATTCATCTCCAAAACTACTTCCTTTTTTCAAAATCTTACGCAAGGCTACAAAATTTCACTGGGACGAAGAATGCGACCGGGCGTTCGAAGATTTAAAGGCATATCTGAATTCGCTCCCGGTATTAGCTAAGCCGACTATTGGGGAGCCACTATGTATTTATCTATCCTCGACCGAGCAGGCAATCGGCTCAGCACTGGTGAGGGCGAGCGGAGAGGAGCCTGTGTATTTCCTTAGTCACATTTTAAAAGATGCTGAATCTCGCTACACTGGACTCGAAAAGCTAGCTTTCGCTCTGGTCCTCGCCGCTCGGCGCCTTCGTCCATACTTCCTAGCGCATACGATCATTGTCAAAACCAATAGCCCGCTCGGACGCGTTCTACTAAATCCAGAGGCATCTGGACGGCTCATCAAATGGACGACGGAGTTAAGTGAATTCGATATCCAATACCAGCCCCGCTCGTCGATCAAAGCGCAATCCTTGACGGATTTTGTGACTGAAGTTCAGAATTCAGAGCCGGAAGCTATGTGGAGAATATATGTGGATGGGTCGTCCACTCGGCTCGGAAGCGGGATAGGAATATTGTTGCTCTCCCCTCAAGAAGAAAAGATGCACTTATCCGTCCGGCTGGATTATAAAGCTACCAACAATGAAGCAGAGTATGAGGCCCTCATAGCTGGCTTGCAGGCCGCCCGGCATGTGGGAGCCGGTCGGGTAATACTTCACTCAGATTCGCAGTTGGCTGCTCAGCAGCTTTCTGGTACCTTCGAAATCAATAATGCTCGGCTCAAACTCTACGCTGAAGCCTTCGAGAAGCTCAAAGCCAGTTTTAGAGAGGTTGTTGTCCAGAAGATACCCAGAGCAGAAAATCAAGCAGCTGATGAGTTAGCCAAACTCGCGAGCTCAATAACGCCGGTAGCCATTCAGCAGCCAATTGAAAAAGTACTGTTGGTGGCGCACGTCGACCGGATGGAAGGCCTCACATTTCCAAGTGACTGGCGGACACCCATCATAGAGTTCCTCCGTTCGGGCGCCACACCATCCAATGAGTATGAAGCCCTGCTACTAAGGAGGAGAGCCGGTCGGTTCACACTCATCGGCGATCAGCTTTACAAAAAGGCTTTCTCACGCCCGCGGTTGAAATGCGTGAGCTCGGAGGACTCAGCTTACATCCTCCAAGAAGTACATCAAGGATCGTGCGGAGGACATCCGGGCGGACAATCGTTGGCCAAGAAGATCCTCTTGGCCGGGTACTTTTGGCCAAGTTTACAAGCAGACGCCGCTCGGACAGTATCTACGTGTCTTTCGTGCCAGAAGTATTACAACTTCTCCCACCGACCGGCAGAGGAAATGAAGGCATCAACCGTTTCATGTCCGTTCGATCAATGGGGAATGGATATTGTCGGTCCATTTCCGATGGCGACCGGGCAGCGGAAATTTTTGCTAGTGGCGGTTGATTATTTTTCCAAGTGGGTGGAGGCCGAGCCGCTAGCCAAGATCACCGAACAGATAGTCAAAAAATTTATCTGGCAACACATCATCTGTCGGTTTGGCATCCCTCGCCGATTGGTTTCCGACAATGGGCGGCAATTCACAAGGAAGATGCTAGGGGATTGGTGCAAAAGCTACGGCATCGAGCAACACTTCACGTCCGTGGCTTATCCCCAGAGCAACGGTCAAGCCGAAGTAGCCAATCGGAAAATTCTTCGCATTCTGCGCGCCCGGCTCGACCATTTGGGAGGAAGTTGGCCGGATGAAGTACCGGGCGTCTTATGGGCCATCCGAACGACGCCGAAGGAAGGGACGGGCGTCACACCGTTCCATTTGGTGTATGGTGGCGAGGCCGTCATTCCGGTCGAAGTCGGCGTCGAGTCCGCTCGGATCCAACATTACGATGAGGACAATGCCGAGCGGAGGAACATGGAGCTGGATCTGGTCGAAGAAGAAAGAGCCAAGGCGTCCGTCCGGCTGATGGCGTACCGGCAACGGATGAAGCAAAATTACAACCGCCGTGTAATCGCCAGATCATTCCAAGTCGGCGATCTTGTCTGGAAGAAAGTCAAGCCGGTCGGCGATGTTGGCAAACTGGAGGCACCGTGGGCGGGCCCCTTCAAGGTTATTAAAAAGCTCCGCTCAGGCGCATATTATTTGGAGGATGAAGACGGGCGGCAGCTAGATCGACCGTGGAGTGCAAATCATCTCCAGCCTTATCGAGCCGGATGAAAGGTGCACTAATGTAACTCATTTTTGTGTATATGCTAGTAGCTCGTGTCCTTGTAATGCAGGAAGCAAAATTAATTTAAAGGATGGCCAAGGGTTACGCCGATCGGCAGTATCTAAGTTAGCCGTAAGACCGTCGAGCTCCGACGTTAAATATCGAGAGACGAGCCGGCGTCTATAAACGTCCGAGCGGAAGACCGTCGAGCTCCGACGTTAAATATCGAGAGACGAGCCGGCGTCTATAAACGTCCGAGCGGAAGACCGTCGAGCTCCGACGTTAAATATCGAGAGACGAGTCGGCGTCTATAAACGTCCGAGCGGAAGACCGTCGAGCTCCGACGTTAAATATCGAGAGACGAGTCGGCGTCTATAAACGTCCGAGCGGAAGACCGTCGAGCTCCGACGTTAAATATCGAGAGACGAGCCGGCGTCTATAAACGTCCGAGCGGAAGACCGTCGAGCTCCGACGTTAAATATCGAGAGGCGAGCTGGCATCTATAAACTCACCGAGTGGATTAAAGCAGCTAATGTCCCAAGGCACGCGATTTTGATGCCGTTCGATCGTCTATACGCTCCGAGCGGTCCAGTATCCAAAACTACTTGGCATTTGGTAAACGAGCTATGCCCGCAGAGAACACGGTATATTTTGCCGAGCGGGGAGATCACGGCGATTACTTTATTAAGATCCCTTATGGGGGAGCACACGAAATAATTATGGGCGAGCGGATAAACACACATCTTGGTTATGAAAGGAGACAGCAAATACAAGGAAAACATTGCATTAAAGTTAAAGTTTTAAGCCGAGCGGCCCAATTACACAAAAAAAGATGATATCCTGGCGAGTGGCCGAAATACAGAAAGCTACTCAATATAATCATAAAGGTCCCTGGGAATGTTATTCAGAAGCGCCACCTGATCGCCGGCCGGAATAGCAGCAGACTCCGGAAGAAGACCCTTCGACTTCAGATAAGTGGTGGTGGCGGTCATAGCCAAGTCGAAGGCTGTGTACATCCGCTCGCATATCTTCTCTGAGAATTCGGGCGAGCGGATGTAGCTCTGTCTTAAGGCCGCAACTCGACTCAGCTCGGCATCTTGATATTCTTTGAACGCCGCCTGGAGATTCTGAATCTTAGCCGTGTCGGTCGAGCGGCCCGCCTTCTCCCTGTCGAGCTGCTCTGTCAATTCCTTTATCTTCAGCTCCAGGCCCCGAGCCTCAACGTTCTTCTTCTCCAGATCGGAGATAGCAGTATTCTTCCGAGTGGTGGCCAGGGTTATTTTTGTGTCAAGCGACTTGACTTGCCGCTCGGACTCGGCCAGGGCATGGGCCTGGTCGGCTGTCTTCTTATGCTCGGCCGTCAGAAGAGTTTGAGCTTTCTTCAGCTCCTTTTGCAGCTCGGAATAGGAAGGGTCCTGAAGGCCGGACGGACCAACTGCGGCCTTCAGTTGTCGCAGCTCTTCATCCACCAAGGCCAAGCGGTTGGAAACCGCAATTTCCTCCACCCATCTCTGGCAAAAGAAAATTATAGTTATTAGCTGCCGATCGGAAAGAATGCATACAAAACTTAGTAGAGCAAACTTACCCCAGTGCCCTCCCGCATGTGGCTATTGGCCAAATTTCCGAGGGGTATCAGCGCTGTGCGTGCCCGAGCATCAGCCCACATCTCAGCTAGGGGCCCTTTCAAGGTGATGGTGTGCTCGGGCGCAGATGGACGGTCGGCCTCTGGCAGCAGCTCTTCAGTCGGTAGATGAAGAGTGACCCGAATCCCATGACCGGGAGTCGTCCGACCGGCGGTTGGAAGGGGATCAGAAGCCGACGCAGAAAACTGCGAATGAATGGTCGAGCGCTGGGCTGAGTGGCGAGCGGGTGGAAGGGTGCTGATTGGAATAGCCTCCACTTGAGCAGCTGGCTCGTCCCAATCCGAAGGAGTCCGGTCGGACGAGATGGTTTCGGTCTCTGGCGCCTTGCCCCGAGCAGTTGCAGTAACCCGCTCGGATGATTGGACCGCTGAGGTCACCGACCGCAGGGGAGTCTCCACTCGGCGCCTCTTTTGTAGAGGCTGCTCCTCCTCCCGAGCGGAATCTTCCTCGGGGGTAGTTCGTTCTCTTGAGGGGGTGGCGCCGCTAGCCACATTTTGTTGGGAAGCTTGAGCGGCCGACTCAGCTTGAGTTCCACTTTCTCCTTCATGGGATCCGACCGGCTGGATACCCAGCGCTTCCATCTCTTTGGCAGTCGCGGCTTCCAGAGCGGCCGCCTTTCTCTTCAAAACACCGGCCATGACCGAATCCATGACGATGTCCGCTGCAAAGAAAGGAGAAGAAATCAGTTAGAAATCAAAGCAAATGCCCAACCCAAATGCTTACCGAAGTCGGTCGGAAGAGGAGTCCGTATAGGACTCAGCCCGAAGATGTACATCACTCCCTCGTGGAGGAGTTTGTTGATGTCAAGTCGTAGACCGGCTAGCATATTTGCAGCGTGGAGATAGTCCGGTCGGATCTTGAACTTCTTCAGCTCGGGAGTGGGGGGCAAGTTGACTTGCCACTTTGTCGGGAAGGTGGCCTGATCGGGCATACGGATGTAGAAAAAATAATCCTTCCAATGTTTATTGGAAGTAGGAAGTTTGTTGAAAAAGACCAAGCCGGGCCGAGCTTGGAACATGAAGGTGCCCGGCTCGGCTTGCTTGGGGTAATAGAAATAAAAGAAGACCTCCGGTCGGAGGGGGATGTTGTGAATCTTAAACAAAACGACAACACCGCAGAGGAGACGGAAGGTATTGGGTACTAAACTGCCGAGCGGCACACCGAAAAAATTACAGACATCTATGATGAAAGGATGTACAGGAAAACGAAGACCGGCGGTAAACTGGTACAGGAAAACGAAGGACCAGCTAAGCGAATTTCGAAATCCTCTGGGATTTCGAAATTGTCTGTCAAAATATCGAAGTCCCGCTGTTCGAATCGGGACTGCATAGTGGTGTACCATGGGCCGAGCGACTGATCTTCGGGATTGGAAGAGCTAGCCATGGGCCGATCGGAAGGAGTCAAAAGGCAAAAAGGCAGGGGAAAAACAACAGCAAACGAAAGGAGGCTTCAAGGATCGAAACTGAGAAAGAAATGCGGAGGAAACACCGGAAAGTAGGAAGGAAAGATATAAAACCTTGCTGCGGGGAAAAGGATCAAGGAAAAGGCGCCGGAGAGCGTCGGAGTGCAGAAACAGAATCGCCGGAGCTCCAAAGCGCAGGGGGCAATGGTCGAAATCGCGGAAGCAAGTGAGGGAGAGAAGAAAACGAAGAATTTATAGGGTGTCGGGCGGCCTCCACCGTTGGATCCAGGTCACGGGAATCAAAGCATGCATCGAGCCGTCCATTTCGAATCGCTTCGATCACATCAAAACACCATGCCACCGCCGTCGTACGCCGATGGCAGTGCTCCACGTGGCATTCAATCATTCGGAGCATTTAATGAAAGCATGCTCAACCTTAATGTCGAAGATTGGCGCAGAACACGAGGAGATCCGATGAATGCCATTGTTGATTCGCTTAAGGCTACCTCTATGGTTGGCCGAGCAGAGGATACCAGCACGTATGAACCGCTCGGCCAGATTCTTAGCCCAGTCAGTCGGACTATTCGCCTCCTTCGACTAGACTTGAAGGGGAGGCAAGTGATCCGGTAGTAAGAACAGGGGACCCCGCCCTATGGAGTCAACGCCACGTGGAAGTCACAGTGGCAGTTGTCCATCTGGAGAGGGCCGGGTCCGACCGGCCGGCCGGCCGGCCGGCCGGTGGAATCGAACGTCCGGAGAGGGATGGGTCCGATCGGCTGGCCGACCGGACGATATTCGACTGATGGTTAAAGGCGCCCTGTCAAAATCAGGGTTCCGACGCTCAATGGGAAAGGTCGTAAAGCCGAGCGGACTGCACGCTCGGCCAAAGCCATAAGGTAACACTGCTAATAGTCTCCACAAAGTATGTGATGGAAAATCTCCCCAAGTAAACCACCGCATATGTCCGGCCGGATGTTGAGGTTGCTGTCCGCCCGGACGCCAGATCTGGAGCAATGGGGAAAAGGACAAGGAATGTCTTTTTCTGACAGCAGGTATGTTTCACGTGTAGGCCATGCTCCAAATTGTGTGACAGGGGATTCCGCTGTCCCATCGAGGACATGCTGAGACTGTAGCAGTATGGGTTAGGGAAGCTCACTGACAAGTCCTTACTGGGGTATGGGCCATGGAAACGTGTACACCTCGGCAGATGTACACTCACTTCTTCGCTGCCCTATATAAAGACCCTCATTCTTCGCCGGAGGTAGGCATGCTACGATTTTTGGAGCCGCTGCTTTGTTGCTTGCTTGCCTGACTTGAGCGTCGGAGGGTCGCCGCCGGGAACCCCTTCCCGGCCCGACTTTTGTGCAGGTTCGCCGGAGCTTCGGGAGACTGGCCGAAGATCTACGTCAGCGACAAGGAGAGCACCCAGTGCCCAGCGTCCGTTGAGTCAGCGTTCGGACAGGATCAACAATCGATAGAAAATTTTTATAAGATCGTACTAATCATTCCTATGATTAATTAGATCATAACCACTAGATAACTGGATTATAGAAAATTAGTTATTTTTTCTCTAATCATAATATTTAAATTTCCCCTAATTGGTTACTAGATGAAAATACTCTTTATAAAATCAATCAAAATTACTAAAATTTAAGCAAAACAACTCCAACTTATCACAGTTTTGAATCAGTTTTAACTAAGTTTAAATAATTTTGACAAATTTAGATAAAAAAAAAACAGGGACTCTAATATGTTATAATAGGTATTGTCATAACTGCTACACGTCATAACAATTTCAACCTTTAACTACTACAACAACAGCATAACAAAAATAATTTAAAATGAAAAATATACTATAGCAACGTTTAAAAAAAAAATGGAACACTCTTTTAATAAAAATTATAAAAAAAAATGTACTTTTAATTTTGAGAAAAAAAATCAAAAGGGCAATCAAATTATGTAAACCATACAAGGACGTTCCTTTTAAAAAAATATTAAAAGAAAGTATCATCAGATATTTTATAACAAAATACCATTTATTTCAGTATTCCGGTAGTTACTCAATAGCAGCTACTCAAAATATTATTTATCAACTTCAACAAAATTATATTTAAATAGAATAAAATCATTATAAAATAATTATAGCAGCTATAATACTATAACAATACGATATTAGTTATTATACATTATGTCAATACTCCAAGATAATTTTGATGTGATCAACCAAGTCAGATTAGGTCCTGTTGGTATTTAACCCTTGTGTCTAAGTGCGCATGAACTTAGGAGCACAGAAAGTCGAGTGAAAGACGCAGCTAGTGAAAAGGACGGCACGGGAGAGAGCCGACGGACTCTGTGCGTCCGAGGGACGAGGTGCTGTCGAAGAGTATGCGAGCGGACGAGAAGGAGGCGCGAGGCGTTTCTGAGGGATGAGAAACCGAAGTGGAAGACTGCTCGAAGACCGGAAGTTGGGTTCGGGTGAGCCTTATTCCGGATGGCCGAGATCACTCAAGCGAGCGGAGCTGGAGCGGAAAACCTACACCAATGCGAGTGGAACCATAATAGAAGACCCAGACCAAAAAGTCAACTACTGGTCCGGGCACCTGAAACTGAATTTTATCCGAAATGCGATGTGGCACATTGCGTTGCGACGAGGATAAAATTTTATCCCCCTAGAGGTGCCTGGAACCCTTCCAAGCGTTCCGACCAGGGCTATCAATATAGTCTTGGTCCTAATGGTTCAAAATAATACTTGTAAACTCTTCTAGTTTGTTCTACTATTTATTTGTGAGTCATCAACGCTGTAAGAAGCTTCTCCGCCTGAAAAATACTGTTTACTAAGCTTTCAACTTCTTTGGATCAATTGTCTCCCCAGTTGTAACCAAGTAACCCCTTCATGTCTTTACTCTTAGTTTACTTCTTAAACTTATTTTATGCAAGTATTAGTTTAATAAAGCTATAAAATTCGAGGAAGGTTTATTTTTCTTTGCAAGGCTATTCACCCTCCTCTAGCCAGCCACCAAGGGATCTACAAGTGGTATCAGAGTGAGTTCACTTAAAGAGAACTAACCGTCGAACGAAACACACGAGATGGTCAGACCAAGCATCTACCCATCGAAGTTTCAGGGGTAATTTGCGAGTTGAAAGAAAAAGATAGAGGTATTTTTTAAAATAGATTTTGAATTATTAATGTTGAATTTTGTTTTAAAAAAATTGTTTTCTTTTGAAAATTCAAATTATTTCTTTGTTGTTTGTAATGCATATGTGTATGCATTTAGTTCCACATTGCTAAGCAAAAAAGATTGGAATGACCTTATATATGGAGTCATTCCATCCTTGCTTAGCAAAGTTGGGTGGACCTACACGCATGCACGGGTCATCCTTGCTTATTAATGTTGAATTTTGTTTTAAAAAAATTGTTTTCTTTTGAAAATTCAAATTATTTCTTTGTTGTTTGTAATGCATATGTGTATGCATTTAGTCCCACATTGCTAAGCAAAGAAGATTGGAATGGCCTTATATATGGAGTCATTCCATCCTTGCTTAGCAAAGTTGGGTGGATCTACACGTATGCACGGGTCAAGCCCAAATCAAGTGGGTTCGAGGGGTTCGAGCCGGAAATCCATAAACCGGGCGCGACGCACGCGATTATCGCGCGCAGGGGGGGGGTGCAAGCGCAGGGGGGGTGCAAATCCCCAGCTCGGGGCCTCACACTTACAGGCAGCCCGGTCCGTTTTAGAAGGCGAAGCGACACTCCCGCGTGAGGAAAGGACGCAGGAGACGAAACAACGACGCGTTTGTTCGCTGGCGAAGCAGTGCTTCGAGTCTCTTCATAGTGAATAAAAGGGGAGGCGCTGTGCCTCTCTTATTCACTCAAGCTATTCCTGCTTTCTTCTTCTCTGCGATCTGAGGTCTTTTTCTGGTTCCCGAGTTTTACAGTCCTGAGGCTTGGTCTGTGCCATCTGAGGTTGGGTTCGAGTGTGACGATCGTCTTGGAGTGCACCTACGATCGTCACGAGTGGTTGTCGGATCTTGGGAGGATTTTGCCGGAGAGCCTTTGCACTGTGGGGCGGCGATAAATTCTCTAAGGACAGTCGGCACGCCGACGCTTCAACCCCGGATAACTATTTTCTAACCCTGCTCTTTTTTATCTGTTTATTGCATGCTAGCTGTTTTTGTGCAAATACATTACTGTATTATTGCTTATAGAAAACAGCATTCTTAGAGAATTTATCGCCTAGCATCGACAGACATGATGAATGATAGGGTAACAGGACCTGATAAGGCTAGTGCCAAACCCGAGAGATTTTTCGGGCAAAACTTTAGACGATGGCAACAACGGATGAAATTTTGGCTTACTACGCTAGGGCTATTCTCCGTTATAGAAACATACCCTCATTCACCTAATGAAGAGGAACCTGCCCGTAGTGCTGCCTTAGAGAGGTTTAAGCAAAGGGATTATCTCTGCCATGGGAGAATCCTGTCTGCCCTCTCAGACGCACTATTTGATGTGTACTGCTCAACATCTTCGGCTAAAGAGTTATGGAAATCTTTGGATAAAAAATACAACTCCGAAGATTCTGGATTAGAAAAGTACACTGTGGCAAAATTCCTAAACTTCAAAATGGTTGAAGGCAAATTAGTGGTCGAGCAAACACATGAATTCCAAGTTCAAATTCATGGTCTTGCTGAAGGAGATATGCCATTACCCGAAAAATTTCAGGTCTTGTCTATCATCGAAAAATTGCCTCCGAGTTGGGAAGATTTTGTCATGACTCTTAAACATCGGAGAGGTAAAATCTCTCTAGAAGATTTGATGATTGCCTTAAATATCGAAGAAGAACATCGGAAGCAACATAAAAATGATGATACAAGAATGCCTATGGACTTTATTCCAAAGGCAAATGTAGTAGTCTCATCTGACAAGAAGAAATTCAAAAATCAGAAAATGAAGAACAAAATGAAACCCAAGCCAAAGGTTCAAAAGAAAAATGGAACCAAGCCGTGCTAAGCATGTGGGTAAATTGGACATTATGCTAAATTCTGACCTAAGAAGAAAAACCAAAGCAATACGTCCAACACCAAGGCACAAGCAAATGTCGTGACTGCTAGTGATGACACCAGCAATAGGTTTGTTACCTTCAAAGCCGAACTAAACTTGATCTATCAACCTAATGAATGGTTAGTTGATACAGGTGCTAATGTACACTGTTGTGCTGATCGTTCTGCCTTCCTTACTTATCAGGTTATTGAAGGCACTTCCGTGACCATGGGGAACCATTCTGCAGCCAGAATATTTGGGATAGGACAAGTTGACCTGAGGTTCACCTCTGGAAAAGTCCTGTCACTGCATGAGGTGCATCATGTTCCAGCGGTCCGTCGGAATTTGATTAGCGGGTCAAAGTTAGTCCGTGCTGGTTATGAGCTGAACTTTAAATGTAATAAAGTTGTAATATTACATTTATGAACCTTTATTGGAAAAGGTTACATTAATGAAGGTTTATTTAAACTCAATGTAGAAAATGCTACCTTAAATAAATCTACTGATATTGGTTGTTCATATAATATTGAGTCTTATGATATATGACATGACAGATTAGGACATGTCAATTTTAATACCGTGAAAAGGATGATGAATCTTGACATGATTCCTAAGTATGCTATAAATGATAAGAAAAAAAAATGTGAAGTTTGTGTGCAATATAAATAAACCCGAAAACCCTTCAAATCAGTTGATAGAAATTCTGATATTTTAGAATTGATTCATACTGATTGTTGTGAGTTTAACGGTGTAATGACGATAGATCATAAAAGGTATTTCATTACCTTCATTGATGATTACTCTCGTTATTGTTATGTTTATTTGCTGAAAACTAAGGATGAAGCTTTAGATAAATTTATGATTTTTAAATCTGAAGCTGAGAATCAAGCAAATAAAACTATTAAGAGGTTAAGGTCTGATAGGGGTGGAGAGTTTACGTCGAACCTGTTTCAAAAATTTTGTCAAGATACAGGTATAATTCACGAAGTAACTGTTTCATATAGTCCTCAATATAACGGTATAGAAGAACGAAAAAATTGAGATATGATTGATTCCATGTTAGGCAGTTCTGGGTTACCCAACTTCATGTGGGGGGAGGCTCTATATACTGCATGCCATGTGTTAAATAGAGTCCCCATGAAGTCAAAGGATAAAAACCCATATGAGCTTTGGAAAGGCTGAAGGACAAGTTTGAAATACCTTAAAGTGTGGGGGTGCCTTGTAAAGGTACTAGTACCTGAACACAGAAGGAAAAAACTTGGTTCAAAGACCGTAGATGGTATCTTCTTGGGTTATGTTCAAAATAGTATTGCATATAAGTTTCTGATTATTAAATCTGAAATTTCTAGAATAGATGCAAATACTATTGTAGAACTTCGTGATGCTACATTTTTTGAGGATATATTTCCTATGAAGACGAGAACACCTCAGTCTATATATGATAATCCAACTAAAGATATACCTGTTGGTGCAATATCCCTCAGGTCAAGGTTGACCTGGGTAACCAAGCTGAGTCTTGGTTTGGGTTTAGATGTTTGACAATAAGATATTGATTGAAGAAGAGTCAAGTAGGTCAAGGTTGACTGGATACTTGACTGGGAAGTTCTAACTGGGATGTTAGGCAAAATGAAAGTCCTGGTGAGTGAAGCCAGGCAGAAGGAAGTCCTAGTGAGTGAAGCTAAGCAGATGGAAATCCTGGTGAGTGAAGCCAGGTGAAAGTCCTAGTGAGTGAAGCTAGGCAGATGGAAATCCTGGTGAGTGAAGCTAGGCAGATGGAAAACCCTAGTGAGTGAAGCTAGGTGAAAATCCTGGTGAGTGAAGCCAGGCAAGGGAAAATCCAGATGGATCAAGGATGATCAGACATCTGGTGTTGGGAAGTCCAAGTAGGTCAAAGGATTGACTGGATACTTGGCATGAAAGAAAAGTCCAAGTAAGTCAAAGGGATTGACCGGATACTTGGCACAGAGAAAAGTCCAAGTGGGTCAAAGGGATTGACCGGACACTTGGTAAGGGAGTCCTAGCGGTCAAGGGTGACTAGATGCTAGGCATGACATACCAACAGGTCAAGGTTGACGGATGTTGGTTTGGAGGTTTAGGACTTGGTTTTGGACAAAAACCAAGTCTGGATCGATCGATGGATCGATCCGGCCTCGGATCGATCGTGCGGATCGATCGGCCGATCGAGCCACGGATCGATCCGTGGATCGATCAGAGGTCAATCGATCGATGGATCGATTGGGGGCGCGCGATAAGCGTTGGATCGATCCGTGGATCGATCCGAACGTTCCAAAATCAGGCACTCGGATCGATCCGTGGATCGATCCAAAGCCTCCCCGATCGATTGGGAACATTCGAATCGATCGGGATCCGACCGTTGACATCGTTTATAGCTGCGGTAGAACTTCACCGATTCACTCCAGATTACTCGCCAGCTCCTCCACAGCGCTCTCAAAGATCAGGTCGCCAGTTCTTGAAGGATCTTGGAAGCTTTCCAAGTCAAGAGGCGGATCAAAGGCAAGAAGAGAAGCTAGGGTTAGGGTTTTCTGTACTCATTGTAAGCTTTGCGCTTGTATTTTGTTTCCCTTTTCTTTCTTCTTGTACTGAGAGTCTTGTAGGGCTTCTCCGCCCTCGGTAGTTACCGAAAAGGAGTGTTTTCATAGTGGAGGGTGCGTGCGTGGTGTGGATCCTTGGACTAGTCACCTCTTGTGAGGTGGATACCAAGTAAACCAACCGTGTTAGCGTTGTTGCATTTGTTTCTGTATTTTCCGCTGCATATTCTTGAAGAAACAAGCAACGCCGAGCACCGAGAGAACGCGACGAGCTATTCACCCCCCCTCTAGCTACTTTTGGACCTAACAAGTGGTATCAGAGCAAGGCCGCTCTTCACCGGAATCATCGCCGGAAGGGTCAAGCATAACAAGAAAAGCTAGAGGGTGAAGAAGTTGGAGCAAATTCTTCAAGTTCAAGATTTTATTAAGCTCAACTTCAAGATGCAATTCCAAGATGGACTTGGATTTGACACAAGGGTGGCTCCACCATATTCATCTACAAGCTTCGATTCTTGGAAATCAAGAATCAAAAATTTTCTTATGATGGAGATAGAGCAATGGTTTGCTCTCATGGAAGGTTTTGAAGCTCCCACAAATTCCAAGGGCAAAGTACTCAAAAGGAGCAAGTGGAGTAAAGACCAAATTCAAAGATGTGAGGCCAATGACAAAGTGACCAAGCTTTTGGTCAATTTATTGCCAAGCAACATCTTGGAACAAATTGGAGAGTTTGAAGATGCCAAGGAGCTTTAGAGCAAATTGGCAAGAATTCATGAGATCCCCTCCACTGTATCAAATCAAGGAGAATCCAAAGAGGGCGACTCATTGGATCAAGACCAAGAGGAGGACTCCGAGGTTGAGAGATGCTCAACCTCCGAAGAAGAAGATCCAAGAAGCTTCATCCTCAAGGGAATGCAACGAAGGGAACAAGGAGGGAGCATACTCCTTGTTTCATATTCAAGATGATGAAGCCTCCACCTCTAGGATTGAGGGGGAGCAATCCTTGGTGACACCGGATCAAGAAAAAGAAGAAGCTTCTACATCCGAGTCAAGAGAAGAAGAGGAGGAAGAAGCTTCTACCTCCACAAGTCAAGAAAAATCAAATGGAGGAGAATCAAGGTCCGATCAAGAGGAAGCTTCTACCTCCGGATCCAAAGAAAAAGATGCCACCCCTGCAAGCAAAGGTATAAATATTTCAATTAATAATAAAAATCATATAATATGTTTTGAGTGTAGGGAACATGGGCACTATAAGAGCAAGTGTCCCAACTTGGCCAAGAAGAAGGGCCAAATGGCACAAAAGGGCAAGGAGAAGCTCAAGGAGACCACCCCCGGGACAAAGAAGAGTAAGGAGCACATTGTGTGCTTCTTGTGTCAAAAAAAAGGGCATTACCGAAGTCAATGCCCCAAGGGGAAGAAGATGGTCAAGGCTCAAGGAGGCACTAGTCAAGGGGGAGCCTCCAAGGTAAAGAAGAAGGTAACATTCATTGAGCCTATTCCCTTGCAAAATGGTAAAAAGCATGCTAGGTCAAATTTTTATCATCTTAATGCGATTTACCATAAGAATAGGAAGCATGAGGGCTTTAAGGAAAAGCATGTGGCCCTACATGCCAAAACTACTATCCCAAAGGCTAGGAATGTAGGTAAAAACCTAGGCGATAACTCTAAGGATGTAAGATACAAGCCTAGAAACAAAAATGCTCATGAACTTAATGGAAAACCAAAAACTAAGGACTTAGTGATGGAAAATCAAGTCTTGAGGTCAAGACTTGATAAAATTGAAAAGACCCTAAAAAGGATGGAAAATATCCTATTAGGGCAAAATGAGCATAACCTAGGTTTAGGGGTACAAACGCCATCCAATGGCCATAGAGGTTTGGGATACAAACCAAAGGCTAAGAAGGATGTGCCCTCTTACCATAGAGTTCCATATAGTTATGGAACAAACCCTAGGTCTAGTGGTCAAGCCAAAAATACTAGGGAAGTCATCCCTAAGAGTATTTTTGCAATAAATGTGACTAAGACTTCTAAGAAGTCTAAGAAAGTCACAAACAAGGTCACAAGGGAGGTGATCCCTAGAGTTGACCTAGAAAATGTGACCAAGGCTTCTAAGAAGCCCAACAAGGTCACTAGGAAGGTATCTAGGGAAGTTATCCCTAGTGAGTACCTAGAGCATCCAAGGAGCACCAATAGGTGTTGGGTTCCTAGGAGCATCTTCTCTACCCCATAGATGGGTTAGAGAGTGTCAACTCCGATTAGAAGGGTAGTTAACCCAACTTTGAGGAAATTGACACTCAAGGAGCATTTTCAAGGTTTTTGTTAACCTTTGAAAATGAAATGGAATTATTGATTACTCCTTGAAAGAGTAAAATGTGCCTAATGGTGGAAGAATTGATTTTAATCTTAAATGGCACATATTGGAAAATTCATAAGAACTATCAAGTTGAGTTTTTGGTATGTTCTTAGGCAATTTAAGGCAATCCGGGCCTTAAATTTAAAAGTGCTACTCTTGAGGAAAAATGGAATATGCCAACATTTGAGGACATGTTTATTTTAATTGACATAAATTAATCAAGGGAATAAGAAATGCAAACTTAGGTTTTGGCACTCTCTTGAAGCACTTTGGGCAATCTAGGGTTTAAGTTTTAGGATTAGCTAAGATTAATGATACTTAGATAGGTAATCTAGGTATATTTTATTTATGCTAAACCATGCCATGATTGTTTGCTCATAATATGCCATGACATCATATTTTATCTTATTTGGATTTTGCATTCATGACTTATCATGAAAAATACAAAAATACCATGTCATGTCATACATACATCATGTAGTTATAGAAATCTTTCTTTTGAAAGCTATTTTATTTTGATGTATGCCATAACATAATCATGCATTAAGTTTAATTCCTTGTAATTAAGGACGAATGACATTTAACGACACTTATTGACAAGTGACATCCTAGGTGGATGTCTAACATTTCTAAAATGCCTAGATAGATATGCATGATCCCTAGAATAGGGCAAAACCAAATTTTACATCTCACAAAGACCTCTAAGGTGACTTGTATGTGTTTTAGTGCATATTATATATAAGTGAGATGTTAGGATGATGAACAAAGCTCAAGATGTTGATTTAGTGCATTCCTTTGAGTTTTAAATTCATCAAAACACATAGTTATGTGTTTTCCCATCATTGGGAAAGCTAATGTACAAGTCATGTGCATTATGCCCAAGGAACATGATGGGATATTGGTTTTGAAAATGTTTTTAAAATGTTTTTGGAAAACCTTGGTGAAGGCTATCTTTTGATAGTAATCACCATTGAATAGTTAGACACAAACTTGAAGAAAAACACTAAAGTTTTTGCAAGTTTTCAAGTTTGTGTCAATCTTTGAAAATATGATGTATTTTCATAGAAAGCTATTTTTTCATGATTAAGTATGCCCTAAATAATGTCTACACGAAATTTCATAATTTTTGGATTTTTGTAGAATTTTCTAGGGGTTTCTGAAGTTGACTGAAATGGAATTTCAGCAACTATCAGAGCTCCGATCGATCCATGGATCGATTGGAGTTCCATGAATCGATCCATGGATCGATTCAAACGGCCATTCCTGGATCGATCAGCCGATCGATCCAGGGAGTCTGAATCGATCAGTGGATCGATTCAGAAAGGTTCAATCGATTGGAACCCAACTCCAATCGATCCAAGTTGCTGGTTTTGGCTGGGAAGGCCTGATTTCAGCATCTTTGAACCTATTTTAGTCTAGGTAACCATTCCAAACCCCTTAAATACATTTGTATACATACAAAGGGTGTTTTCATGTTGAAAACAAGGATGGATTGGTTAACGAAGACTAAGTAGAAGTTTAGGTTGAGGTTGTTTCAAATTTTGAATATTTGAACCTCAAAACTTCAAAATTTGGGTTTCCTAATGTTTTAGGGATTCCAAGTCATTGTTGGTGCAATGACAGAAGTTACCACCATGTCTTTAGGGGGAGGGACTCTTTAAAGACATGAAAGTTATTTTTCATGAACCTTGGAAGGTGGTTAACCTTCTGTTGTGAACTTGCTCAAGGTTGAGCATTTAAACTTGAAATGGGGAGAAATGGGGAGTGGATATCCTCATTATTTCAAGTGGACACTCATGTGGTAGATAATGCTCAAGGTTGGGTAGTTGTCTACATTGAGGAAGAAGTTAAGGATAAATGAAGGGTATGGGACCTTCATTATCGTGTTGATCACAACGAGTGATGTTGTGAACAACGATGAGCAACTCTTCAGGGGGAGAGTCTTCAACAAATGGATTTGTTGAAGTGTGCCCAGAATTGGAGCATAGGTTGATGTGTGTCCAACGATGGGTTGATGTGTGCCAATAGGGGGAGAATGTATGGTTAAGCTTAGTCCTTCATTACCTATGGGAAGGTCATAGGGGGAGAATGAAAGGACTCATGAAAGGGAGTAAGTTAGGCTTTCATTACCTAGAGGGAGTTTGCCCTCTTAGGGGGAGAATGAAGAGCTTAATTTATGCTTTCATTACCTAGTGGCATGAAGAAGGAGGCTATGGGATTAGCCTAACTTACATATGGGATTGTAAGTGTTATTGTGGTATTGTCAAACATCAAAAGGGGAGATTGTTGGTGCAATATCCCTCGGGTCAAGGTTGACTGGGTAACCAAGTTGAGTCTTGGTTTGGGTTTAGATGTTTGACAATAAGATATTGATTGAAGAAGAGTCAAGTAGGTCAAGGTTGTCGGATACTTGGTAGAAGTTCTATGGGATGTTAGGACAGGGAATGATCAGTGTGAATGAAAAAGAGTCTAGTAGGTAAGCTAGGCGGATGGAAATCTGGTGAGTGAAGCCGGTGAAAGTCCTAGTGAGTGAAGCTAGGCGGATGGAAATCCTGGTGAGTGAAGCTGGCGGATGGAAAACCCTAGTGAGTGAAGCTAGGTGAAAGTCACAGTGAGTGAAGCCGGGCAAGGAAAATCCAGATGGATCGAGGATGATCGGACATCCGGTGTTGGAAGTCCAAGTAGGTCAAAGGATTGATTGGATACTTGGCATGAAAGAAAAGTCCAAGTAAGTCAAAGGGATTGGCCGGATACTTGGCACAGAGAAAAGTCCAAGTGGGTCAAAGGATTGACCGGACACTTGGTAAGGAGTCCTAGCAGGTCAAGGGAGTGACTAGATGCTGGGCATGACATACCAACAGTCGAGGTTGACCGGATGTTGGTTTGGAGGTTTAAGACTTGGTTTTGGACAAAACCAAGTCTTTGGATCGATCGATGGATCGATCCAGGCTCTGAATCGATCGATGGATCGATCCGGCCTCCAATGACGAGCCACGGATCGATCCGTGGATCGATCGAGGTCAATCGATCGATGGATCGATTGGGGGCCCTCGCGATAAGCGCTGGATCGATCCGTGGATCGATCCGGTGAGTCCCCACAAAAGCGCGCCCGGATCGATCCGTGGATCGATCCAAAGCCTCCGATCGATTGGGAACATTCGAATCGATCGGGATCCGACCGTTGACATCGTTTATAGCTGCGGTAGAACTTCACCGAAGCTCTCGCCTACTCCTCCACAGCGCTCTCAAAGATCAGGTCGCCGGTTCTTGAAGGATCTTGGAAGCTTTCCAAGTCAAGAGGCGGATCAAAGGCAAGAAGAGAAGCTAGGGTTAGGGTTTTCTGTACTCATTGTAAGCTTTGCGCTTGTATTTTGTTTCCCTTTTCTTTCTTCTTGTACTGAGAGTCTTGTAGGGCTTCTCCGCCCTCGGTAGTTACCGAAAAGGAGTGTTTTCATAGTGGAGGGTGCGTGCGTGGTGTGGATCCTTGGACTAGTCACCTCTTGTGAGGTGGATACCAAGTAAACCAACCGTGTTAGCGTTGTTGCATTTGTTTCTGTATTTTCCGCTGCATATTCTTGAAGAAACAAGCAACGCCAAGCAACGCCGAGCACCGAGAGAACGCGACGAGCTATTCACCCCCCCCCCCCCTCTAGCTACTTTTGGACCTAACAATACCTACTTCCGTAGAGACCCCATTATCCGTAGAAGGTACACCGTCCTCAAGTCACTCTAAACTAGATGAATCTAGTAAGTATACAGAACTGAGAAGGAGCAAGAGGCAACATGTGTCTACGGATTTAGGCCAGGATTTTATCACCTATAATATAGAAGGTGGCCCTGTGACATATAGAGATGCTATGACTTCTCCTGAAGCTAAACACTGGAAAGAGGCCATTAAAAGTGAAATGAACTCTATTATCTCTAATGTCACTTGGGATTTGGTAGATTTACCTCCTGGGTGTAACACCATAGGATGTAAATGAGTGTTTAAGAGAAAACCAAAACTTGATGGGTCAGTAGATAAATTCAAAGCTCGCCTAGTTGCTAAGGGATTCAAACAGAAAGAAGGGATTGACTATTTTGACACTTATTCTCCTGTTACCAGAATTACTACAATCCGAGTGTTAATAGCATTGACATCCATATATCATCTTGAGGTCCATCAAATGGATGTCAAAACGGCATTCCTTAATGGAGATCTTGAAGAAGAGATATATATGGATCAACCTGAGGGACATGTAGTTTCTGGAAATGAGAATAAAGTCTGTAGGTTAGTCAAATCTCTTTATGGTTTGAAGTAAGCCCCAAAGCAGTGACACGAAAAATTTGATAGAGTTATGCTATCGTTTGGCTTTGAAATGAATGACTCTGATAAATATGTGTATGCTAAAATGAAAGGTGATAATTGTATTATCTTATGCTTATATGTAGATGATATTCTACTTTTTGGTTCTAACCTTTCTATTATTAATGAGACTAAGACCCTCTTAAATGGTAAGTTTGATATGAAGGATATGGGTTGTGCTGACATGATTTTAGGGCTAAAGTTGACTCGTTCAACTGATGGAATAGCAATTTCTCAGTTACTCTATGTTGAGAGAGTATTAGAGAAATATGGCTATAGCCAAGTTAAATCTGTAGTCACACCCTATGATCCTTCAAAAACTCTCCACAAGAATAAGAGTGGTGTGACAGTATCTCAATTAAGATACTCACAAATAATATGTAGTCTAATGTATTTAGCAAATTATTCTAGACCTGATATTTCTTTTGCTATATCGAAATTGAGCAGGTTTACCAGCTGTCCAGACAGAACGCATTGGGATGCATTAGACAGAGTACTCAGATATCTAAAAGGCATTATATCCTTGGGCTTGTGGTATGGGAGATTCCCTGCAGTCCTGGAGGGATATAGTGATGCTAGTTGGATAGCTGACACTGCTGAGTGTAAAGGTGTTACTGGTTATGTCTTTACACTTGGAGGAGATGCAGTTGCTTGGAGGTCTGTTAAACAGACGATTATAACACGTTCTACATCTGAGGTAGAATTATGTGCTTTGGATACCACAGTAACTGAAGCTGATTGGCTTAAGGGTCTTCTTTCTGAAATTCCCTTGATGGTGAAGCCAATATATTCTATTTCAGTACTGTAATAATCAAACAACAATAGCTCAGATTAGAAGCTTCAAGTATAACCAGAAACAGAAGAGACATGTACGAATAAGATTAAAGTCTATTCATGAGCTAGTGTCTCTTGGAGTGGTGTCATTGGACTTTGTAAGTTCAAAAGACAATATTGCTGATCCACTCACTAAAACACTTGATTCTGAGAAAATCAAGAGATCCAGTAAGGGAATGTGACTGAGGCCTGTCCTGGTTTCATCTATAACAGCAACCCAACCTATCTGATTGAAGATCCCAAGAAGTAGGTTCAATGTGGTATAAACAAGTTATAAGGGTGAAACGTAAGCATCAAATTGATTGAGATGTAATCTCATAGTCTCTTCCCTGGATAGATGCTTGACTGCTAGTAAGGATGAGCTTAGAAGCTCTTAATGAGTTCAAGGTCTTAATGACAGGATGCTCGCAGTACATCCTTGGAGAACTCACCTATGTAAGTGTAACTGTGTGGCCGCAGTGTGGGGGGTCTAGGCAACTCTCCTTAGCACTTATGAAACAAGATTCGGTGGCATGACCGTAATGCACCAACCCAGAAGAATTCAACCGTCACCCGTAATGAGTTGTTACCAATTGACTTTCACATATAAAAGGTTTAAGTTCAAGACTTAGTTCACTTCAAACCTATGTGAATAAGATTGGTGTACTTAGGTGAAAATTTAAACCGGAAGGTATTTTCACTAAAAGCTCATTGCAACCAAGCTTCAGGACATATTTTTGTTTTCGACCGAAATGATTTGAATTTATGGGGGATTGTTGAATTTTGTTTTAAAAAAAATATTTTCTTTTGAAAATTCAAATTATTTCTTTGTTTTTTGTAATGCATATGTGTATGCATTTAGTCCCACATTGCTAAGCAAAGAAGGTTGGAATGGCCTTATATATGGAGTCATTCCATCCTTGCTTAGCAAAGTTGGGTGGACCTACACGCATGCGCGGGTCAAGCCCAAATCAAGTGGGTTCGGGGGGTTCGAGCCGAAAATCCATAAACCGGGCGTGACGCACGCGATTATTGCGCGCAGGGGGGGTGCAAATCCCCAGCTCGTGGGCCTCGCACTTGCAGGCGGCCTGGTCCGTTTTTGCTAGTCTCTGGTATGGTTCGGTCTGAACCAAACCAGTTGGTTTGATTCTCCGGTTCTGTTCGTTTTTGCTAGCCTCCGGACTCAGAAGGCGAAGCGACGCTCCCGCGTGAGGAAAGGATGCAGGAGGCGAAACAACGACGCGTTTGTTCGCTGGCGAAGCAATGCTTCGAGTCTCTTCATAGTGAATAAAAGGGGAGGCGCTGTGCCTCTCTTATTCACTCAAGCTATTCCTGCTTTCTTCTTCTCTGTGATCTGAGGTCTTTTTATGGTTCCCGAGTTTTACAGTCCTGAGGCTTGGTCTGTGTGATCTGAGGTTGGGTTCGAGTGTGACGATCATCTTGGAGTGCACCTACGATCGTCACGAGTGGTTGTCGGATCTTGGGATGATTTTGCCGGAGAGCCTTTGCACCGTGGGGCGATGATAAATTCTCTAAGGACAGTCGGCACGCCGACGCTTCAACCCCGGATAACTATTTTCTAACCCTGCTCTTTTTTATATGTTTATTGCATGCTAGCTGTTTTTGTGCAAATACATTACTGTATTATTGCTTATAGAAAACAACAATTAATCATTATAAAATATGGTTTTGTAGCCCCGAAAGACAAAGAAGAATATCAGTGGACGAAAAAGGAGCAATCCGACTTTGTGGCAAACGGCAAAGCAGAGTTCCATCTGCTTAGTGTTTTACCATCTTAAGAAGTCAACCGTATCGGAGATTATGAGTCAGCCAAGAAGTTCTGGGAGAAATTTCTGGAACTACACGAAGGGACCTTGAAGGTAAAACTAGCCAGACGGGACCTACTCCGGAACCATATCAACAACCTCCGGTTAGAAGAAGGCGAAGCCGTTGCACTCCTCCACTCAAGAATCAAGGAGCTCATCACCAGACTCACGAATCTCGGAGAAAAGGTAACCAACCGAGATTCGTTAAGGTACGCACTTAACGCATTTTCTAGGACTCCAAAATGGTCGACCTTAGTAGATGCGTATTTCAACTCTAAGGATTTAAAGGTAATTACTTTAGAAGAACTTTTTTTCAACTTTTGAAATTCATGAGTCAAGATGTGTAGGTCTAAGGAAGGAATCAAGGCAAAACATTGCCTTAAAAGCTAAAATGGACGAACTAGATTCCGAAACATCACTTGACGATGACAAAACAATGTTAATAGTAAGGAGATTTAAAAATTATTTAAATCCAATAAGTTTAATCAAGTGCAGGATAAGAGAAGAAAAAGAAAAGTAAAATGCTACCACTACAATGAAGAAATACACGTAAAAGACAACTGCATAAAACTAAAAAGCAAGGACAAGAATAAAGACACAAGCACAGACAAGAGACCAACACAGAAAAGGCACAAGAACCTAAAAGCGATGTGGGACGAAACCTCATCAGAATTAGAAATCGAGGCCTACGTCGAAATCACGCTAATGACATGTCACCAAGAAGAAGAGGACGAAGCAAGCTCTTCCACAATAAGCATCGAGAGCATTGATGAAGGGGGAGCAACATCAGAAGAGAGCAACTTTACAGGGGGAGTCTTAGATAATGAAAACGACAAGGTAAGTCAAGTACAATCCTTACTGCCTGATAAACTATTTAAATTTATAAAGTTTCTGACTAAAACGTCTTATAAACTAGAAATTGAGAATAAAAATTACAAGAAGATTTCGACAAACTAAAAAATGGAAATGATGAATTAAAAGGATTTTAGCAACATCTTGTCGATTAGAAGACTTCGATAAAATAAAAATGAAAAAAAAATTGAAAGTAGAAATAGAATAATTAAAAAATCATGTATGCTCACATAGTCAACATGTTAGAAAATACAATGGATTAAATTGACACTTTAAATACCATAAGGGTAAATTAGGAAAATATCATAGAAATATATTCCTAAGAAATTCTTGATTAATCTTGTAGGAAGGAATTTATTTTGGATTCCAAAATTATATTTAGATTGACTGTTTTTTTTGGACTTAAGGCTTTCAGAAAGAAAATTAAATATTTAATTTCTTTAAATGGTTTTGTCTATAAGTGGTTGTTGTTCCAATAACTAAGAAGACCTAGTGCCTCGCCACAACCTAGAAGTCAATTACTGAAATAAATATTTAATTGACTAACGATAAAACATTTAATTATTTTAACTAATGTTTTAAATTATTTGTTAAAATTTTTGTTAGAAATATTTTGATCGTTAAAATTCATTTAACAAAAATCATATTTTTTAGAGTTATTTTAGCTAATTTATTTTTCTATATCTAAACATTTCTTCGGAAGTTTTTTTAACCGTTAGAAAATTTTCTATGAATTAGTTATCTAAATACAATTTTTTTTAAAAAATCCTAATTTTCCTTAGACTTTAATTTTAGCTTTTCCAAAGTTATTTTAAAAATACCCTATTTAATGTGATCAAAAAGGAAGAAGGGAAGATTAAGTGTAAGGGGAGGGTAATTTAATTTTTTACACATTATCGAGTTGCAAATTTATTACCTTATTATTATTTGTTTTTGTTTTTACCCCATCTTAACTTGAGATTGCTCACATCAAAAAGAGAGAGATTATTAGTATCCCAAGGTAGTTTTGATGTGATCAACCAAGTCAAGTTAGATTCTGTTGGTATTTAATTTCTGTGTCTAAGTGTGCAGGAACTTAGGAGCATAAGAAGTCGAGTGAAAGACGCAGCTAGTGAGAAGGACGACACAGGAGAGAGTCGACGGACTCGGTGCATCCGAGGGACGAGGTGTTGCGAAAGAGTACACGAGCGGACGAGAATGAGGCCCGTGACATTTCTGAGGGACGAGAAGCGAGAGCGGAAGACTGCTCAAAGACCGAAAGTTGAGTTCGGGTAAGTCCTATTTTAGATGACCGAGATCACCCAAGCGAAGGAGCTAGAACGGAAGGCCCAGACCAATGCGAGCGGAACCGGAGCGAAAGACACAGATCAAAAAGTCAACTAGAAGTTGACTTTCTGGTCCGAGTGCCCGAAACTGAATTTTATCCTAAACGCGACGTGGCACGTTGCGTTGTGATGTGGATAAAGTTTTAACCCCCGAGAGGCGCCTGAAACCCTTCCAGACGCTTGACCAGGGCTATAAATACAACTCTGGTCCCAATAATTCAAAACAATACTTGTAAACGCTTCTAGTTTGTTCTACTATTTGTTTGTGAATCATCAACGCTGTAAGAGGCTTCTCCGCCTGAAGGTAACTATTTACTAAGTTTTCAACTTCCTTGGATTAACAACCTCCCCGGTTGTAACCAAGTAATCCCTTCGTCTCTCTACTCTTAGTTTACTTCTTAACTTATTTTATGCAAATGTTAGTTTAATAAAGCTATAAAGTTCGAGGAAGGTTCATTTTTTTTTACAGGGCTATTCACCTCCTCTAGCCGATCGCTAAGGGACCTACACATTGTAGCATTATAGTGCTAAAAGTAAAAGTGTTGATTCGGATGAATCAGATGAGTTTCAATTGGATTGAAGCAAGAATTTTATAAAAAAAATCTCAAGCCCAACCTAAACATAACCTAAAAACCTTAAACTCAAACCCAAATAACCCAACCAACCCGAATAATCCGATTATTTTTTATTATTAATTTTTCTATAAATTTTCACTTTTATCTCAATACTTCATCATTATCATACTAACTTTAATATTGATATATATATAAAAATATCTTAATTTTAAAAATAAAATTTAATTCAACTCTAAAAAAATCACTAAATACTAAATTTAGGTCAACTCAAACATGATCCGATCTTAACACAATCTGAAAATCTTCTAATCTAAATCCGATCCAAATTCAAGACTCCAACTCAAACTCGATATTTTTTTAATCAACTTGGGTCAAGTTGATGGATCAGGTTAATTTTAACACCCCTTAGTTAAAAATAAAAGCTATTACAGTAGTATAATATTTAGTCGAAGTTACTGTACATTGTAACAGTCCCCGTAACTGCTATCTGCTATGATAATATTAAAAATAAGGTATTCTCATTTGATGATTTTTATTTTTTTAAAAAAAAATCTATTTGACCATTCATTCCTTTTGATTTTTATCCTTTACTTTTTATAACCCTCTGCAATCCAAATAAGGAAGTGAAGGTGGTTGTGGTGAGGTGGAGATGATGGCTCCACTCCATGGTGTCCCTTGCCAAAGGAGGCAAGGCAGGAAAGGGAAGCAAAGAAAGAGGCAGAGGGCATTGGAGCGAGGAAGAGGAGGGTGGAGGTGTTAATTTTTTTCTTTTTTAATTTGTTTCCGTATTGTAGGTATTTAATTTTTATCATCCGATTAATTTCGGAAGTGATCAATTCAGTTTTATGAAAAATTTTCATCTGACACACATCATAGTTAGGGGCATGGAGTACTAATTGATAGTAAAAGGTGAAATTGTTACTTTAACAGTTATTTAAGATGACCCTTACTATCAGCTAAAAGAAAGATAAATCATGATAACAACATATACAAAGAGGAATTAAAACAACTAACAAAGTATTCCACGCCTGTTGAGAATAGATTCCAGACATGTTTTATTAAGAAGCATGTGAGTCTTTTAATTATTCCTTGCCCCACTCCACCACTCCACTCCACTCATTCGATGGGGCTGCCGCTAGCCGGGCACCCAAAACTGTCACTAAAAATCATCAAAAGCTGGAATCACTGCTGGACTGGATATGTCACTTCTCCTCAGTGCTGTCTTGTTTAATTGCCTTTTAAACCCTTTTCTGAATTATTAACTAAATTATGTCCAATGCAGTAATCTTGCCCCTATTCTCTTTCTTATAGGTACATAATTATAAACATAAGTACAAAAATGATTTGCAATAAAATATAATATATACACGGTGGCAATAAGAGTGCATAAGTAAGTTAATCTAAAAATTTTCAGAGTCTATATAAAATAATCCCAATTACACAATCAGTAAACATTCTCGACCACCCAACGATTTTCAACTTCAATGTGTTGTCGTTTTGCTTGCTTATCCAATTTATACTTGAAAGGGATGATATAGAGATCTATCTATCTTCTTCCTATTCTTCTCTTGTCACTTCACATTTTGTTCAAATCATGCAATCCACATCCCTTACTCAATCTCATTTAAGTTCGTGTTCAACTAGTTAATCGATCGACGTGCTACTTGAAGACATATGCAGTGACTATTAGTCGCTTTCACTAGTGTTATCATGTCTCCCTTGCTAGCTAAAGTGCTTCATGCCAAGTCATTATCTTAAACCTTCTCAACAATCTTGCTATCTCATCCACAAGCTTCTTCTGAAATTAATGCAATTAAACACTCGATCAGGTCTCTATCATCTTTCATATTCAATCAATGTTATTATTATTATTGTTGTCAAATAAGTATTGTTAATTACAAGTACGCTGAGAGATTGTGCATTTGCAATAATGGAGTAATAATTCAACTAAACTCTGTGCTCTGCCACCTGACATATGTAAGCTAGCTGTTGAAATAGTGATAGCAAACAGTGACCTGCTCTGTTGCCATCACAGATCCATCTATCTAACTCACTATCATATCAAAGGCAAAGGAATGGATATGTGAAAGTGAACAAGGCTTGCAACCATCAATTCATGGCATCAGAGTTGGGAATGACTCAACTGGCTCTGTTTCTACTTATTTTTAACTATGCAAATGAGTTCAATTTGGATATTTTTGTTGTATTTCCTCTTCGTCTTGCTTTTCTTCTCTGGCTTGATCGATGTTGTTTGACACCATTTCTAAGAACAAATGGGATATCCATATGCAGTGAAATGATCTTAGATTCATCCTTTTAAGGTGATGAAATTAACTATTTGCCATTATAAAATTTAACAAATTTACAAGACTCTTATATACACCATCAATTTAACTCAGACTTTGGTTTGTGATATTTGATTAAAATTACATTCTAATTTTAAATCTTGTACAATCTCATAGTTTTTTTAAATCTCTATTTCATTTTGCCTTTTACTTCATTTGAATAACCTTTTCATCTTCAAATATAATTCGAAATATTATTTGGGTACTGGTTTAAGAAGGAAGAGTGAGATTTTAGATTTTACAAATGGTGCATTTGATCAATTTCAATTTAATGTGATAAATATACAGAAGCAATTCATTTTCATTTTATTTTTGTTACAAATGCATACAGCAAATAACAAATATTTTTGTACATGATTTATTTTAATATGACATGGATTATCACTAGATTGCATATTTCACCTTCCTGGTATTAAATTAGTATTTACATGGTTACACTGACTGCCATGACCTCAACATGCTGCCTGCCTTGGCTTTGAGGGTGCACAACAACAGTGGCCTGAGCTCGCTCATTGTCCCCACCGGACGACACGGATACAGAACCCACCATGGCTGGAAGATCACCTGGTCTCTTCTCGTTGAGGTCTACCGACGATATGATCTCCCAGTCTTCCTTCACGGTGGTCACCTGCATACTTTTCTCGGTGTGCCTCTCAATCTCAAATGCAGTGGGCAAGACCACGTAGTCGTTGAGAGGATTGTAGAACGGATCTGGTTCGCCTGCGTTCAGCCAGTGCTGAAGTATCCGGAAAACATGCCGATCGCAGATTATTCCTCGGTGATCTGCAGGAACCGCAACTCTTGCGACCGCATCAAAGCCATCCGCCTGCAAAATATAAGCTTGCACAATTGGTAAGCTCAGAAGAAAAAAAAGTCCTTTCCATTTAACTTCAGAAAAGTTTAGAGCACAAGTATCCAAGGAGCAATAGTGTTTTCATATCTCCAGCTACCTTAGTTTGTCGACCATATTGAATTTTTCCAAGTACGTTAAATTGCATATTTCGACATCACACGATGCATAAAAGAAACATGTATACTGGACAGCATTGTTGATAAGGTTCACAAACCTTTGCCGACTCGGTTGGGACTGTTCCATCACCATCGACGCAAATGTATTTAGCCTGCAAATAGACAAAATGAGAATGAATATTTTGGCATAATGTTTGTTGCAATGACAAATCTAAAACTTTCAAATAGTAGCATGTTTAACATATTAAATTAATATGCTTCAAAATGTCTGGTAAAGAAATTCTCACGTAGACATTAAAATTAATTACTTAAAAAAAAAAGTGCTCAAAAAAATGTACTGCATGACTTGCATAGATAAAAGGTCCTCGACAGTGAGGAAAAGAACAGAAAAAAAAAATACATAGATCCATTTGATAAACAGTAGAAATTATTTTATTGATAGAAGAGCACCCCAACACAATGAATACTGATTCTTAGCAAGATTGCAAAGCTATCCAGCAGAAATTGAGATTACTTCAAGTTTGCAATTTTAATTACACATTCACTATCAATGTGAAGTTGAAGATGCTTGATTCGAAATATTAAGCGCATATATTCTGTTAATGGGGAATGGGACACGGCAGCAAATTTATAAGTTCTTGCAACAAATTATCTAACTCATACAAGCTTGAGTATCCAGTTGCTGAAGGACTCTGGTCTGTAAGCTCGAGCATCTTACAATTTTGAACAAATCTATACAAAGCCCTCAGGGTTAAACTGAAGATAGAATTTCAGCAAGAAAAAATTTACCTCGGCAGACACTAATTGCTCTACATCTGAAATTGGTGATTCTTTGCTCCCATAACTGCAAGCAGATCAGATAAATCAGAAACATATAAATAACAGTTGTAGTTGCTGCACGAAATTACAGACGCAAGATTAAGACCACTGATTTAGATGTTGAATATATGGCAATATATAATTAAGACTGGAGGGTTATCCATTCCACCAAAATGATTAACAACCCAGAGTAGCATCCTGAGCATTAATGTAAATGCTACCTAGACTAGAGGATTATCCTTCAACAAGATGGGGAACCACAACAGACATTGAATGTTCAGCAAGATAAATGTACCCCTACTCGGGTCAAGGTTCCCCTTAATAGTACCCAGATCATCGAGCTAGTACTTAACATTGCTTGCTAACTCAACTCTAGCTACTTGGAAGACAGTTGCTTCCTAGTCATGCCCGAGTAGGGATGACAACAGGGCGGATTTTTTCAGGAAAAATGACACCCAACTTGTTTAATCGGGTTCAGGTACTCATTAAAAATATATTTAGGTGAAATGGAAGATACCAGTCACAGGAATGAGATGAGTTATCATTCAGGTGTGTACATATTTGTAAAAAAAATCATGTATGTTTAGTGTATGTGTGATGGATATTAATATTTTATTAGTCATAGCATCATTAGAGGTCGACATTCATGCTTTTTGACAAAATTTATTTACAAAATGTTGAAGTCATTTTTAGAGATTCAGCTTGTTAGTGTATTCAATATAAGAGTCTGAAAATATATTAAACTGGGGTTGAGTTCGTATATGATTGTGGATTTGGATGTATCATGTGGGTGGGGCACAGGGAGTGAAAAAGTTTGAAGGTAAACTACCTTTTGCTACCCCTAGTTCATGCAGTAGGCTAGTCAATATGGGGTGACGAAGACAAATTAGAGTTGTTGCAATCCATAATCAGGAGTAAAGGAAACTCAATAGTACAGGCATATCCAAATCTGGAACCTGAATAGTTGCCTATGGAGAACAAAGTCATTGATTGAGATATTGTCTTAATTAGATAAGCTAGACTTTAAATTGAGGACTGCAAAGCATATATAAACAGGCAAATCCTAGGTAAGTAGATCAAACATTTGTGAAGAAATTTGATGCTAAACTCGGTAAGGGTTTGTTTATGTTCGTTAGACATGTTCAAAGTCAATTAAATAACCAAGCTTAACCAATTTGTTAAACTAAACAAATAAAAGAGCTTGAACATATATGTTAGAATAAAGTTCGTGAACAATGTTCAAGAACAAAGCCTATGAACAATGTTCATAATTAAGTTCATTAATGAGCTATAGGATGCCATGTTAATTTACATTTGCCAAGTGAAGTAAACAACATAGAGAATTTACAATTGATAATGTTGTGAAAATATTATAATTTTTTATAATTAACCTAATTATCTATTGGAAGGGGAGGCTTGGTGCAACAGTAATCCTAGAAACAACCTCTTGCAAAAAAACAGAGTAAGACTACGTACAATGGATCCTTCCCAGGGATCCTGCATGACGGGAGCTTCGTGCACCGGGCTGCCCTTTTTTTTTTAACCTAATTATCTATTTCATACATATTTCACTTCATTATCCATTTTCTCCAAATGCATGGATATAATATTTTGATTAATAGTTTCTTATATTTTGATTAAATATTATAAAAAAATTAAAGCAAGAAAAAACTATCTTTTAGCGCGTCCTACCTACCTATCTTTTTCATAATATTGTCCACATAGGTTTGTTCAATTTTTATGTATGATATATCTTTATCATGATATGATTGTCTTGATATGTTAAAATGTATATGAGCATTCTCAACAAAAAATCTTTATATGATATGTTTTCTCTAAATAAGCATGTGACAAGCCTTATCAATGATAGCAAAAGGTGGAATCCGCCACCCTAGTGGCCCCACACGGTCGGCCCCACGACCATCTATGAGGAGGTAAATCGGGAAACTGTAGTTGGCCAGTGCGGAGAAGGGCTTTTTTTTCGACTTTGCCGAGATTCGAACCCTTGCCCTATGGTAACAACTCTGCTTCGCACTAACCAACTCAACCTTGCCCCAGGGGCTGTGACAATCCTTATCAAGCTTATAAGCACGATGTTATCAATCTTACAAAATAAACTTTGTAAAGCTTCAATGACCAAACAAAATAAAGGCAAGATTGAATTACGAGTTCAATAACATCTAAACAAGCCAACTTCAGGCTGCAAAAACAAACTAACATGAGTTTGAACAACCATTCCAGCAGTTTGGTTAATTTTAGACTTGGCTCAGGTCGTTACAACTTTAGTCCTAAATCTTTCCTATTCGCACAATTGATATAGTGGTTCTGACTGCTGAACTTGGCAATATGTATCGGGATCGATCTAACAAATTTGCACCTTGGGTGTGAATATTTGGCGCTTAGTGTGAATTTATTTTTGAAGAAAAAAGGGAAATCCTATATATATCCAAGTATTTATACAACCATGAGTTCTCGGCCTTAAATCTGAAATATGTGCACTTAAATTCACGTGTATGAGTCAAATTAGAAGTACATGTTAGTTACCTATCTTTGGACATGATAGTAACACTTGAAACTTCAGATCTTAGAGAAGCAAAAAAAAAAAAATCAGACAATAAAAACTTTATGAAACCTACCAAAAATTCAGAAATGGCATCAAATGAAAAGCATACCAGACACTATGTGGTGTGTCATTATGAGTCCCATATATGTTGTAAAATTTCACACTGTTTGGGAGCTTAGCACGTGATAAAATTTCACTAGTTTCATTTGCCCATCTCAAAATCTCTATATTCAACGGTAATGGAACCTGCATGTCTCCATATGAAACCTGCTATACGCAATGTCAAGAAAATATATTTGAATAAATGAAAGGAAAAAAATTCTTAATAGCCATTTAAATTTTCACTAGGTGTTATATACAATAGCACAATTTTTCACTGAACTATACCTTAGATAAACACTCATTCACCTAGCATCTATACAAATGAATTAAATAAAATCCGAAACTTTTAAGACCAAGTATAACAGAAGTTGAATATATGAATATGTATTATAAGTAAGAAGATAAGAACTCAAAGGTAAGTTAATATGGATGAACATGAAATTCCTATAAGAGTTTTCAATATCTAGGACTATTATTTAACAACATGAAGATATCAATGAAGGTATAGAAAAAAGAAAAAAAAACAGTCAAAATAGAGAAGAGCTTTTAGAGTTGTCTTGCATGTTCCTCATGTATTGCTTAGGTTAAAAAAAAAGATTCATAATCTGTGGTACAATCTGCCTTGTTTTATGCATCAACGTGTAGGATTGTTGCAAACTAACATCTTAAAAAAAAAGTTAATGCAATAGAGATCAGAATGCAATATGGATTTATGGTGTTCAATGGCAACCTAGCGGATGAAGTTCCCGCCAATGAGGGGTCCGGGGAAGGGTCTATTATATGCAGCCTCACCCTGTATTGCAAGAGGTTGTTTTTGTAACTCGAGCTTGTGACCACCAAGTCACACGCTCCCCTTCATGTATGAAGTTACTAGAAATAAAATAAAAAAATACAAATATTCAAGAACAATTAGGTGAACCTTCAATACATGATATAAAAAAATTAAAAATTTTTTGAGATGACATGCATATGTTCAAAAACAATGAAAAAACTCATAGTCAAATGGTTTAAGCATAAAGGGAGACCAAAATTCAATGTAATAAAAAAACAATTTAATTAATTTGAATATTACCCGATATTGCATAGAGCTCAATGGAGAAATAACAATATTAAGATAAAATTCATATACTTGGGACAAATATGGCTTAATAATGATGATTTCTCTTGGGAGGGTTTTTTGATTGTTCCCCCCTAGTTCACCTACAGGAAAACTCCGAAGCATAACTTATGCACACACAGAAGTCAATCTCTCAATATTCATCCCATTTGGAATTTGAACCTGGTTCTCTTATCATTCCTCTGAGTAAGAGGAACATGAATCTACTCGCTTCTCTTTGCTCTCCCATATTTATAGGTTCAGCTAGGATTGATTATCCCCACCCTTTTCCCCTACTCTCCATTCAGTAAAGTTGTACAGGAAACAAATTACTCCATAGTGCACATACAATCTGATTGATATTCATTGCTTACCGTATTCTTTGCAAGAGCTTCATTAATCAAAGATATAGCTTCAAGAGGTTCATAAGACTCTAGCAATGTACCAGGTGTTCCAGAATCATCATGCTTCTCCTTCCATAATTGCAAAAGAGGAACAACATCCCAACTAAAGTTGGGACGTGCCATCAACTCATATATGGAAGGGCATTCAATAAGCTGAAACAGAAATGTTCATGGCCAGTAAAATATATAGACATGAATTTCATGAAAGATTACTAGCAAATAAAGGAGATTAAAATAACATGATCACCGAGATGAAACTATTGTGGTGTCAAATACAAATAATATTCTATTAATTCAGAAGCATTCAACGTTCAAATAGTTACCAATAACAAATGCAAAAAGCAAATGAATTTGAATATCGCATAGAATTCAGTGAGTCGAGTCAGGTATGCTTGAATCTGGTCCCAAGTAAAGGTGGCTAGTGATTATTTATACAGTAAAATAATGCCGTCAAAGAAATGCAGGGATAGACCTAATAAAGTTTTTTTTGCATATACATTTCTTTTCAAAAATGGTTCTCGGATAATTCTGTCCTTAATAGGTAGAACCTAACAAAACCAAGATGGAGATAATCTAAGAATAATAGAATGCTCTAAACACTTTCTATAGTTTCAACCTTTATATCCCTAGGAACCTTTTAAATGAGTTGTAATTAGCTTAACATCAATTGTACATAAATTGCATGTACCTTAGTTTTTTGAGCAATAATCTGATTCCAAATAACCAATTTTAGCAAAGAAAGTGAGAAAGAAGAGTCAAGTTTCATGTAAACTCACATTGCGTCACTGTTAGAACCAAAAAGCTTTTATGGTGTACAAAAGTAGAAGAGAAATTGCAATTAGGATTTAATCCTCCATGCACATTTGGATAGAGATGTGTATTCTACAATCTTGGTGAAGACATTAAAAGAGATCCTGGTTTTGGGACCCTCCTTAACTAAATGGGAACTAACTCCCATTTATAGTATTATATAATAGGCATCCTGTCCCTTAGCCTTCCCCTTTCTCAAATAAATTGTAAAAGAAAATTGATCAATTTTCTCTGGTTATATACCAGAAATTTCAAGACAAAAACCTATGCAACTCTTCATATCATTGTGATTATAATACAGTATCACAACAACAAAATTCATCCAATCCAGGCTACATTAGCTAATAAATGCAGAAATTAATTCACCACCCAAATGCCCCATTAACAAAGACCAGTCCAGCTGGTCTAAATGCACACGCCTGTAAGGACTTATTATGGCCCGATTTGAATGCATGCTGGTGTAACAGGAATAATATTCATCAAAATTGAATTTTCTTTGACTATGAGTTCATCAATAGAGGAAGAGAATAAAAGAGATATTTTATTATTAAACATTCGATCATAAATAATGATATCCACTGATCCATGGAACAATGATTGTTAACAGCCATTAATGAAAAATAAACAAACTATTGAAAAAAATATACCAGTTGTTGCATACTCCATTTGGTGATGAAAAAATTCCCCTCCCAACCTTCTACAAAGGACATACCATTTAGGAGACTGGTGGTAATGTATCCAGGTGCCCCTGTTGAAATTGAGAATAAAATACACATATACATCTTCTAAAAGTAAGAATCCTCATGTAGTTCTACCACAAAATATCAATATTATGGGAACGTTCATGAACATTTAACTTTTAAAAAACTGTGTTTTCCATCTTGAGAATATCTTAAGTTCTAAACTCATAATAAGTTTGGATCTTTCTTTCAATTTAACTTCTTTCAGAAAACAGAAGCAATTAAAATATCTCACATCTTATCATGAAGACAATTGAAATGAAAAGGGCAAGTGAGAAGAAAACTGCTATCTTCTAATAAGTGCTAGTCTGACTGAAAATAAACCATATGAGCTTCCTGAAATTCAATTTTCACAAATAAGCTACCGCTCCATGCATCTAAACTAAAAGTACCTGAGTGCCTAAAATTCAAATTCTTCATTCTTTCCTCTTCTGTGAAAAGTGTAATAGTAGAAGTCTAAATCAATTACCTTGAAATGGTGCAGCAATTGCAATCCAGCCCTTTACGTATTTCTCAAAAATCTAGAACATCACACAAATAATAAAATATCCATAAATAATTGCTACAAAGATGTGAAAAAAGAGAAAGGAAATTGCACAAGAAAAGAATATGATAAATGATACATATTCTTACATCACTGTAAAGACTCATGAAGCACTTCACAAGCAGCCCTCCCATAGAGTGGGTTATAATGTTCATCTTCTTTCCACCAGATGAGACATATACTGATTCTAGCTTCGCAGAGAACTTGTCAAGAGTGTCCTGTAATCTGCAACGAAGCATGCAAATAAGTTGTACAAATAACCCTTAGATAAAATCAATATTGATGTTTTCCCCTTAAACAAATTATCATGCTAGCATGCGTTTGATTGCGCAATCACTAATGCATTTCCAATATCCTTCTATTTTCACTCTTAGTTGAAGTAGCTAGTTTTCCTTTGTAAAAATCTCAATGTTCAAAATCATCAAAAACCACTACTACGAATGATCCTCATAAAAAATATGACAAATGGATTAGTTATGCCAATGTTTTAAATTCTAAGTTGATAGGAGTTAACTATATCTGCATCAATGAGAACAAAATACAGTGTAAGCATAGCTTGTACAATAAGACAACTCTCATCCAAATAGGTTGAGTTGGATCAAAATCAGCTAATGACAATCCTGTTAGGACCCGCACAAAGGGGGGGGGGGGGGGGGTTGAATAGCTCGCTTCGCTTCTTCAGAATTTGAAGCAAAGCACAACAAAATGCTAACATCTTTGATTTACTTGGTGTCCACCTCCTTGAAGGTACTAATCCAACGGTCCACACTTAGCTCTCTTCTTCCACTAAAACTTCTCCTTCTCGGACAAAACCCAAAGGCGGAGAAACCTTCTTCCAACACGATTACACCAGCTTACAACTCTCACAAAGATGAAGAAGCAACAAAAGAGGGGAAATAAAAGAGATAACAACTTTAGCTTGGTTCTCCTTTTGGTTGCTTGAGGATGTTGCAAATGAGAGCTTGAAACTGATTTTGAGCAGGAGAATTGCAAGAACAATAACTTCATCTCGTGCCCTAAGCCCTCGTTTAAACACCTCATAATTAGGTCGTTTCTCTGCTTTTTGTTGCCACCAATTAATTGTTAACTGTTTGACTATCCGTTGAATGGTCACTAACTCTAGATCAACGGTCGAGATTATTCCATCTTGAATCCCAATTGATTGGTGAGGCATCACCAATCGATTCAGAAACCTTCTGTTTTCTGTCAATTGATTGGTCCAATCAATCGGAGGCCTCACATCCAGAGCAAAAGTTTCCAGCTGCAAATATGTCTTTGAAAGAGGGTCATAGCACTACAAGACCGCCTTATTTTGAAGGAAACAACTTTGCCTTATGGGTCACTACCTCATGACTGAGATTGATATATGGTTCTCCGTAACGGAGGGCTTCGTTGCGCCCACTTCGGAAGATGGAAAAATTCTAGAATCCTCAAGATGGTCGGATGAACAGATCCCATACTTTTTGAGATATCCAAAGGATGAATGTGGACGTAAGAAATGAGGAAATAAAGATACAGAACTCAAACAGCAATGACAACTTTAATAGATAAGAACACTGAAAGTAAGAAGCCTATCTATTGTAAAATGATTGTGCAAATAGCATAATAGTGAAAATCATACAGAAACGATGTGATAGTAGAGTAATAACAAAGGGATTAGTGAGAAGAATGTAGGACATTAGTTACCTATTACTCTGGCGAAAATCATATCCAAACCCAAAAAGAGTTTTGCCCTCTTGATAACCCCACTTAATCATCTCCTGTATCATGTCATGATAATAGCAAACCCCATCCCTCCCCACAATCTGTAAAGAATAAACATTTGAAGTCAGGAAAGATAAACTTAAATCAATAATGACTTCTATTGGGAAGAAATAAAGAATTGCCATCATATTATCAACTTATTAACTATTTAGGAATTATGAATATCACAAGGACTGAAGACTTGCTTACCATATCTGGATCCAAACAATCAATTGCATATAATCCATATCTATCTTCAGGAACTATAATTCTTGTTTTATCATCCAAGGATACCGTCTTACCTGGACATGAACCAGCAATATAGAGGTCAGTCAACAGAAAAAACTTACTATCTGTAACCATAATGTTGGCAGTTTTTAACTATCGAATCACCTAAAATGCCAATTGCTAACACAATTTCCCTTTTTAAAAAGTAACATCATTGCTCAAATTTATTTTTGTTATTAACAGTGTTTGAATCCATGTTAGTTAAGATCATGATCCAAATGCTACAGTCTTCAATCCAAACTAAGCTAAACAATCCAAATCTAATTATGTTAGGATCGTATGGACCTATGATCCAATCCTGTGTTTGCTTATTGATTCCTACATAGAATCCTAGTTCCAACAACCATGACTAAATATCTTGATAGAATATAATTGAATTCAATTAGATATTTTTAAAATTGCTATTCATTATAGCAAATATTTTTTCTTGCCGTTCACAATTCGAGAAAAGTTTCAATTATATAAGATTCTTTTTAACTCTTATAAAAGAATCTTTGTAACTCTCAAGTAGAACAATAGTTTTTAATTATTGTCATTATCATCCATCTTATAATTATCATTCAATTTTATAACTATGATTCATTTTAACTGTTGTTATTTACTATATAACTAATGGAATACTATGAATTCTATTATATTATTCATATATTTATAATATAAATAATTTTATTCATGCTTCACGACACAGCAAGCATAGTGTTAGAAAAGTTGGTATTAGCATAATATATTGAAAGATAATAAATAAGATAAATTATAAAAGTCGAATATACTTCTAAAATATTTTATTTGAAATTTTAAGATCTTATGATTTTACATAAGGGTGTCAATTCGGGTGGGTCGGGTCGGGTTGGGTCGGGTTAAATTTTTTTTTTTTTTTTTATAACCCAACCCGAACCCGACCCGAACCCGAATTCAACCCGAAACTCCTAAACCCGAACCCGAACCCGCCCAACCCGAACCCAACCCGTGTAACCCGAAAATTCGATTCAAAATGACTTTTTGGAGTTATTTTCCCTATAATTCTTCACTTTTATCTCAATATTTCATCATTATCATACTAACTTGATATTAATATACATAAAACATCTTAATTTTCAAAATAAAATTTGATTTAACCCTAAAAAAACCCCACTAAACCCTATATTTGGGTCAACCCGGGTCAACCCGGGTCAACCCGAACCCGACCCGACCCAACCCGAAAATCTTCAACCCGAATACCCTCCAACCCGAACCCGACCCGAACCCGAAAATGTCCAACCCGAACCTGATTTTTTTCGGGTCGATTCGGGTTGGGTCGTCGGGTCGGGTTCATTTTTGACACCCCTAATTTTACACTCCATTTTGCGATTTGTGACCCCTATAAGACATTAAATGATTCACTAAGAAATAAAAAATTGGATACCCACATAAAGATTAGTCAAATTATGACAAAGTCAACGCGTTCCTTCATAGCTACCTCTTGATTGCACCGATATTCTAGATATTGATGTTCTCATTGTTAGTTGTAGTTAGATCCATATCTTACACTCAACTCTCAAGGGACTAGAGCTACTAAAATCATGCAAGTTTCCACCAAAAAAAAGGGCTTATCTAGAGGGTAAATGCATGCATCCAATTCCTCACATAGCAAAGAGGTCTTTTTCACTTGAAACTTGGCCAACTATGTTGCCATGGAACATCCTAACAATTGAACCAGGTTTCACTCTCAAGAAATTTGAGACAAGTATATGGAATAGGTCCTTCTACCATATTGTAACCAATGCTATCTAGCTTACACAAAACATCAGGAACATTTTGAACAGTAATATTTGACATGGTTTCAACTTTCAACACCATAAGGTTGCGATAAGAAATCAACCTGGGAAACTGAAGCTTATAAATATACAAAGAAATAGTCTGCAAAACTGAGCACATTGACTAAAAAAGATGAATGATCCATGGCAGCACAAGTACCATGAATAATTCTTAATGGAATCTTTATCTAAAATTATATATTTTTTAACACTTATTGTGACCTTAAATATCACTGCTGTAGTTCCTCTAAAGGCCAACAAGAATCTTGACGAAAAAAAGGAAATCTTAAAAAAGGTCATTGAATCAAACAAACTCTTACTATCTTATCATTATACAGAAACTACGGAATTTTTAGGATGCTAAACATGAAAACTCCATAGTTTACATGTCTCAAATTTCAGCATTCAGCAAAAACAACAACTACTTGCTGTGTCTCTTAACTCTTCAGTGATGGTTACAATTTACAAAGCTGTTATTTTTAATCTTACTATTGAGCTCTATGTGGTGCTAAAATGTTTTCAGGGTAACACCTTACCATGCAGTAAGTGCAATCAAGATTCATTTGTACGAGATTCAACATAGTTTTATGATGATCATCTAGGTCCAATGCAACTCAAACTTTTTTCCGTACTTCAGACAGGAATTACTAGTGTCTGAAATATTTGGCATGCCAATAGATTCAAGTTATCTAACTCATAGAATGTCAATCAAGATAACCATTTGAAGTCGGCTGTATAGATCTAGTCCCAAACTCTATACACTATTATAACATCATAAATATCCAATACTAAAATCAATTGGGCAAAAATATGAAAGACACATGTTTACGTGATCAATCTTCAGTCTTGCTATTTCATTCAATCATGAAGTATTCATAAAGTTGATTTTCCATCGTTCCCTTTCATAAATTACTCAATTCATAAAATTAGTTAAACAACTCTAGTTATGGAAAATTGCAATTGGGCAACATGCGGCGTGGAACTAAAATTTTAAAACTGCACGTTCCCTCCACAGACTACTCAACTTTCTAAAACTAGTCAGATATAATTTTGGAGTCTGGATATATTTTTTTGAGGTACTTACAAACTCTAATGTTTTTTCAATTATAGCATAAGTCAATCCGAGCAACATCAAATAACTGAGAACAAATCACTCATATAAACCACAAATCACTCACTCATATAAACCATTGTATTTCAACCGGCCTAGATCATTAAAAAAGTAAATTTCAAATAGCATCAGCAAACACAAACATTATCGAAAGAGAAAGACACCCCCATAACGTGAAGCCGGAAAAGCTGGAAGGATTAGGGGGAAAAAAAAATCAACGCTTTACCTGTGGCAGGATCAAAATGCGACCAGACCTTCTCCCGGAACTCATGCTCGGCACGAAGAATTCGCACCCACACCCGTTCCTCCTTCCCATCATCATCAACGGCGTTCAGAATCGACCCTGCGATCCCGGGAACCAGCATAACAGGATCGAGGTTAGGGTCCACCAGAGGCACCTGCTCCTTGGCCAGCCTCAGCCATAACTCGATCGACCGAATAAGTTCGTCCAGAACCGCCATTCGCATGTACACCAAGCCAACAAGATTAAAGAACGGTAGACTCGCAGACAGAACCAACCGGCGGCGAAAATTGAAAAAGGATACCAATATCGAGATTAGATAAGAGATCAAAGACAATTTCACGAATCCAGATTGAGTATTAAGGCGAAATTAGGGTTCCGAGGAAGAAACGCGACGAGAGGAGAGAGGGGACGAAAAGCAATCGCTGGGAGTTCCCCTCCACAGGGGAAACGTAAGATAAACTCTATTTAAAGAGATATACAATAATAATAATAATAATAATAATAGAAAATTTTCGAATTAATTACAGCCGTTCGATATTCTTGCCGATTCGTTTACGGCACACCACCTTTGGGTGCCGTTACTTACGGTAATGTTATCGCCATCATCGTGGCGGTTCGGTA